>NC_057800.1:642007414-642280729 GCF_018294505.1 Triticum aestivum
AAGGTTTTCGACAAGTTCAAGGTGTTGACTACGATGAGATTTTCTCACTCGTATCTATGCTTAAGTCTGTCCGAATCATGTTAGCAATTGCCGCATTTTATGAAATCTGGCAAATGGATAAACAAAACTACATTCCTTAATGGATTTACTAAAGAAGAGTTGTATACGATGCAACTAGAAGGTTTTGTCGATCCTAAAAGGTGTTAACTAAATATGCAAGCTCCAGCGATCCATCTATGGACTGGTGCAAGAATCTCGGAGTTGGAATATACGCTTTGATAAGTTGATCAAAGCATATAGTTTTATACAGACTTGCGGTGAAGCCTGTATTTATAGGAAAGTGAGTGGGAGCACTACAACATTTCTGATAAGTATATGTGAATGACATATTGTTGATCGGAAATAATGTAGAATTATTCTGCAAAGCATAAAGGAGTGTTTGAAAGGAGTTTTTCAAAGAAAGACCTCGGTGAAGCTGCTTACATGTTGAGTATCAAGATCTATAGAGACAGATCAAGACACTTGATAAGTTTTTTCAATGAGTACATACCTTGACAAGATTTTGAAGTAGTTCAAAATGGAACAGTCAAAGAAAAGGTTTCTTGCCCGTGTTACAAGGTGTGAAGTTGAGTAAGACTCAAAGCCCGACCACGACAGAAGATAGAAAGAGAATGAAAGGCATTCCCTATGCCTCAGTCATAGGTTCTATAAAGTATGCCATGCTGTATACCAGATCTATTGTATGCCCTACCATTGAGTTTGGCAAGGGAGTACGATAGTGATCTAGGAGTAGATCACTGGACAGCGGTCAAAATTATCCTTAGTGGAATAAGGATATGTTTCTCGATTATGGAAGTGAAAAAAGGTTCGTCGTAAAGGGTTACGCCGATGCAAGTTTTGACACTAATCTAGATGACTCTAAGTCTCGGTCTAGATACATATTGAAAGTGGGAGCAATTAGCTAGAGTAGCTCCATGTAGAGCATTATTGACATAGAAATTTGCAAAATACATGCGGATCTGAATGTGGCAGACCCGTTGACTAAGATTCTCTCACAAGCAAAACATGATCACACCTTAGTACTCCTTGGGTGTTAATCACATAGCGATGTGAACTAGATTACTGAATCTAGTAAACCCTTTGGGTGTTGGTCACATGGCGATGTGAACTATGGGTGTTAATCACATGATGATGTGAACTATCGATGTTAATCACATGGTGATGTGATCTAGATTATTGACTCTAGTGCAAGTGGGAGACTGAAGGAAATATGCCCTAGAGGCAATAATAAAGTTATTATTTATTTCCTTATAATCATGATAAATGTTTATTATTCATGCTAGAATTGTATTAACCGAAAACATAATACATGTGTGAATACATAGACAAACAGAGTGTCACTAGTATGCCTCTACTTGACTAGCTCGTTAATCAAAGATGGTTATGTTTCCTAACCATGAACAAAGTGTTGTTATTTGATTAACGAGGTCACATCATTAGTTGAATGATCTGATTGACATGACCCATTCCATTAGCTTAGCACCCGATCGTTTAGTATGTTGCTATTGCTTTTCTTCATGACTTATACATGTTCCTATGACTATGAGATTATGCAACTCCCGTTTACCGGAGGAACACTTTGTGTGCTACCAAACGTCACAACGTAAATGGGTGATTATAAAGGAGCTCTACAGGTGTCTCCAAAGGTAGATGTTGGGTTGGCGTATTTCGAGATTAGGATTTGTCACTCCGATTGTTGGAGAGGTATCTCTGGGCCCTCTCGGTAATGCACATCACTTAAGCCTTGCAAGCATTGCAACTAAATGAGTTAGTTGCGGGATGATGTATTACGGAATGAGTAAAGAGACTTGCCAGTAACGAGATTGAACTAGGTATAGGAATACCGACGATCGAATCTCGGGCAAGTAACATACCGATGACAAAGCGAACAACGTATGTTGTTATGCGGTCTGACCAATAAAGATCTTCGTAGAATATGTAGGAGCCAATATGGGCATCCAGGTCCCGCTATTGGTTATTGACCGGAGACGTGTCTCGGTCATGTCTAGATTGTTCTTGAACCCGTAGGGTCCGCACGCTTAAGGTTACGATGACAGTTATATTATGAGTTTATGCATTTTGATGTACCGAAGGTTATTCGGAGTCCCGAATGTGATCACGGACATGACGAGGAGTCTCGAAATGGTCGAGACATAAAGATTGATATATTGGAAGCCTATGTTTGGATATCGGAAGTGTTCCGGGTGAAATCGGGATTTTACCGGAGTACCGGGAGGTTACCGGAACCCCCCGGGAGCTATATGGGCCCTTAGTGGGCTTTAGTGGAAAGGAAAAGGGGCAGCCCAAGGTGGCTGTGCGCCTCCCCCCTTCCCCTAGTCCTATTAGGACTAGGAGAGGTGGCCGGCCCCCTCTCTCTCTTTCCCCCCTCAAGGAATCCTATTCCAACTAGGATTGGGGGGGGGGGGGGAATCCCACTCCCAGAGGGAGTAGGACTCTCCTGGCGCGCCCTCCCTTGGCTGGCCAGCCTCCCCCCTCTAGTCCTTTATATACAGAGGCAGGGCACCCCAAAGAACAAACAAGTTGATCCACGTGATCTATTCCTTAGCCGTGTGCGGTGCCCCAGCCACCATATTCCTCGATAATACTGTAGCGGAGTTTAGGCGAAGCCCTGCTGCTGTAGTACATCAAGATCGTCACCACGCCGTCGTGCTGACGGAACTCTTCCCCGACACTTTGCTGGATCGGAGTCCGGGGATCGTCATCGAGCTGAACGTGTGCTCGAACTCGGAGGTGCCGTAGTTTCGTTGCTTGATCGGTCGGATCGGGAAGACGTACGACTACTTCCTCTACGTTGCGTCAACGCTTCCGCAGTCGGTCTGCGTGGGTACGTAAACAGCACTCTCCCCTCTCATTGCTATGCATCACCATGATCTTGCGTGTGCGTAGGAATTTTTTTGAAATTACTACGAAACCCAACAAGTAGGAGTTGGAAAGGGGAGTCCTACTCCTACTAGGAGGAGGACTCCTCCTCCTGGCGCGCCCTGCAAGGGCTGGACGGCCTCCCCCTTGCTCCTTTATATACGGGGGCATGGGGACACCCCATGGACACACAAATTTATCGTTCCAAGCCATGTGCGGTGCCCCCTACACCATAATCCACCTCGATCATATCATAGCGGTGCTTAGGCGAAGCCCTACGTCGGTAGCAACATCATCACTGTCATCACGCCGTCGTGCTAACGGAACTCTCCTGTGAAGCTCTGCTAGATCGGAGTTCGTGGGACATCATCGAGCTGAACGTGTGATGAACTCGGAGGTGCCGTACGTTCGGTACTTGGATCGGTCGGATCGTGAAAACGTACGACTACATCAACCACGTTCTCATAACGCTTCCGCTTACGGTCTACGAGGGTACGTGGATGATACTCTTGAAGGAATTATGCCCTAGAGGCAATAATAAAGTTATTATTTATTTCCTTATATCATGATAAATGTTTATTATTCATGCTAGAATTGTATTAACCGGAAACATAATACATGTGTGAATACATAGACAAACTTAGTGTCACTAGTATGCCTCTACTTGACTAGCTCGTTAATCAAAGATGGTTATGTTTCCTAACCATGAACAAGGTGTTGTTATTTGATTAACGAGGTCACATCATTAGTTGAATGATCTGATTGACATGACCCATTTCATTAGCTTAGCACCCGATCGTTTAGTATATTGCTATTGCTTTCTTCATGACTTATACATGTTCCTATGACTATGAGATTATGCAACTCCCGTTTGCCGGAGGAACACTTTGTGTGCTACCAAACGTCACAACATAAATGGGTGATTATAAAGGAGCTCTACAGGTATCTCCAATGGTAGATGTTGGGTTGGCGTATTTCAAGAATAGGATTTGTCACTCCGATTGTCGGAGAGGTATCTCTGGGCCCTCTCGGTAATGCACATCACATAAGCCTTGCAAGCATTGCAACTAATGAGTTAGTTGCGGGATGATGTATTACAGAACGAGTAAAGAGACTTGCCGGTAACGAGATTGAACTAGGTATTGGATACCGACGATCGAATCTCGGGCAAGTAACATACCGATGACAAAGGGAACAACGTATGTTGTTATGCGGTCTGACCGATAAAGATCTTCGTAGAATATGTAGGAACCAATATGGGCATCCAGGTCCCGCTATTGGTTATTGACCAGAGACGTGTCTCGGTCATGTCTACATTGTTCTTGAACCATAGGGTCCGCATGCTTAACGTTACGATGACAGTTATTATGAGTTTATGCATTTTGATGTACCGAAGTTAGTTCGGAGTCCCGGATGTGATCACGGACATGACGAGGAGTCTCGAAATGGTCGAGACATAAAGATTGATATATCCGGGGCGTTACATAGAGAAAGCTAAGTTGAAAGATGATGGTAGCAACTACACGGACTAGGTCCGTAACTTGAGGATTATCCTCATTTCTGCACAGAAGAATTACGTCCTGGAAGCACCACTAGGTGACAAACCTGCTGCAGGAGCAACGCCAGATGTTATGAACACCTGGTAGAGCAAAGCTGATGACTACTCAATAGTTTAGTGTGCCATGCTTTACGGCTTAGAACCGGGACTTCAACAACATTTTGAACGTCATGGAGCATATGAGATGTTCCAAGAGTTGAAGTTAATATTTCAAGCAAATGCGTGGATTGAGAGATATGAAGTCTCCAATAAGTTCTACAGCTGCAAAATGGTGGAGAATAGTTCTGTCAGTGAACATATACTCAGAATGTCTGGGTACCACAACCACTTGACTCAGCTGGGAGTTAATCTTCCTGATGATAGTGTCATTGACAGAGTTCTTCAATCACTGCCACCAAGCTACAAGAGCTTCGTGATGAACTATAATATGCAAGGGATGGATAAGACTATTCCCGAGCTCTTCGCAATGCTAAAGGCTGCGGAGGTAGAAATCAAGAAGGAGCATCAAGTGTTGATGGTCAACAATACCACTAGTTTCAAGAAAAAAGGGTAAAGGGAAGAAGGGGAACTTCAAGAAGAACATCAAGCCAGTTGTTGCTCAAGTGAAGAAACCCAAGTCTGGACATAAGCCTGAAACTGAGTGCTTCTACTGCAAAGGGACTGGTCACTGGAAGCGGAACTGCCCCAACTATTTGGCGAAGAAGAAGGATGGCAAAGTGAAAGGTATATTTGATATACATGTTTTTGATGTGTACCTTACTAATGCTCGCAGTAGCGCCTGGGTATTTGATACTGGATCTGTTGCTAATATTTGCAACTCGAAACAGGGGCTACGGATTAAGCGAAGATTGGCTAAGGACGAGGTGACGATGCGCGTGGGAAATGGTTCCAAAGTCGATGTGATCGTCGTAGGCACGCTAACTCTACATCTACCTTCAGGATTAGTTTTAGACTTAAATAATTGTTATTTGGTGCCAGCGTTGAGCATGAACATTATATCTGGATCTTGTTTGATGCGAGACGGTTATTCATTTAAATTAGAGAATAATGGTTGTTCTATTTATATGAGTAATATCTTTTATGGTCATGCACCCTTGATGAGTGGTCTATTTTTTTACTAAATCTTGATATTAGTGATACACGTGTTCATAGTATTGAAGCCAAAAGATGCAGAGTTGATAATGATAGTGCAACTTACTTGTGGCACTGCCGTTTGGATCATATTGGTGTAAAGCGCATGAAGAAACTCCATTCTAATGGACTTCTAGAATCACTTGATTATGAATCACTTTGTACTTGCGAACCATGCCTCATGGGCAAAATGACTAAAACTCCATTCTCCGGAACAATGGAGCGAGCAACAGAGTTATTGGAAATCATACATACTGATGTATGTGGTCCGATGATACTTGAGGCTCGCGGCGGATATTGTTATTTTCTCACCTTCACAGATGATTTGAGGAGATATGGGTATATCTACTTAATGAAACATAAGTCTGAAACATTTGAAAAGTTCAAAGAATTTCAGAGTGAAGTGGAAAATCATCATAACAAGAAAATAAAGTTTCTACGATCTGATCATGGAGGAGAATATTTGAGTTACGAGTTTGGTCTTCATTTGAAACAATCCGGAATAGTTTCGCAACTCACGCCACCCGAAACACCACAGCGTAATGGTGTGTCCGAATGTCGTAATCGTACTTTACTTGATATGGTGCGATCTATGATGTCTCTTACTGATTTACCGCTATCGTTTTGGGGTTATGCTTTAGAGACGGATGCATTCACGTTAAATAGGGCACCATCTAAATCCGTTGAGACGACACCTTATGAAGTGTGGTTTGGCAAGAAACCCACGTTGTCATTTCTTGAAGTTTGGGGCTGCGATGCTTATGTGAAAAAGCTTCAACCTGATAAGCTCGAACCCAAATCGGAGAAATGTGTCTTCATAGGATACCCAAAGTAGACTGTTGGGTACACCTTCTATCACAGATCCGAAGGCAAGATATTTGTTGATAAGAATGGATCCTTTCTAGAGAAGGAGTTTCTCTCAAAAGAAGTGAGTGGGAGGAAAGTAGAACTTGATGAGGTAATTGTACCTGCTCCCTTATTGGAAATTAGTTCATCACTGAAATCAGTTCCAGTGATTCCTACACCAGTAAGTGAGGAAGCTAATGATGATGATCATGAAACTTCTGATCAAGTTACTACCGAACCTCGTAGGTCAACCATAGTAAGATCCGCACCAGAGTGGTACGGTAATCCTGTTCTGGAGGTCATGTTACTTGACCATGACAAACCTATGAACTATGAGGAAGCGATGATGAGCCCACATTCCGCAAAATGGCTTGAGGCCATGAAATCTGAGATGGGATCCATGCATGAGAACAAAGTGTGGGCTTTGGTTGACTTGCTCGATGATCGGAAGGCCATATAGAATAAATGGATCTTCAAGAAGAAGACTGACGCTGACGGTAATGTTACTGTCTAAAAAGCTCGACTTGTTGCAAAAGGTTTTTGACAAGTTCAAATAGTTGACTATGATGAGACCTTCTCACCCGTAGCGATGCTTAAGTCCGTCCAAATCGTGTTAGCACTTGCCGCATTTTATGATTATGAAATTTGGCAAATGGATTTCAAAATTGCATTCCTTAATGGATATCTTAAAGAAGAGTTGTATATGATGCAACTAGAAGGTTTTGTCGATCCAAAAGGTGCTAACAAAGTGTGCAAGCTCCAGCGATCCATTTATAGACTGGTGCAAGCCTCTCGGAGTTGGAATATACGCTTTCATAGTGTGATCAAAGCATATGGTTTTATACAGATTTTTGGAGAAGCCTATATTTACAAGAAAGTGAGTGGGATCTCTGTAGCATTTATGATATTATATGTAGATGACATATTGTTGATCGGAAATGATACTGAATTTCTAAATAGCATAAAAGGATACTTGAATAAGAATTTTTCTATGAAAGACCTCGGTGAAGCTGCTTATATATTGGGCATCAAGATCTATATAGATAGATCAAGATGCTTAATTGGACTTTCACAAATCACATACCTTGATAAAGTTTTGAAGAAGTTCAAAATGGATCAAGCAAAGAAAGGGTTCTTGCATGTGTTACAACGTGTAAAGTTGAGTCAGACTCAATGCCCGACAACTGCAGAAGATAGAGAGAAAATGAAAGTCATTCCCTATGCTTCAGCCATAGGTTATATCATGTATGCAATGTTGTGTACCAGACCTGATGTGTGCCTTGCTATTAGTTTAGCAGGGAGGTACCAAAGTAATCCAGGAGTGGAGCACTGGACAGCGGTCAAGAACATCCTGAAATACCTGAAAAGGACTAAGGACATGTTTCTCGTTTATGGAGGTGACAAAGAGCTTGTCGTAAACGGTTACGTCGATTCAAGCTTTGACACTGATCCGGATGACTCTAAGTCACAAACCGGATACATATTTTTATTAAATGGTGGAGTTGTCAGTTGGTGCAGTTCCAAGCAGAGCGTCATGGCGGGATCTACGTGTGAAGCAGAGTACATAGCTGCTTCGGAAGCAGCAAATGAAGGAGTCTGGATGAAGGAGTTCATATCTGATCTAGGTGTAATACCTAGTGCACCGGGTCCAATGAAAATATTTTGTGACAATATTGGTGCTATTGCCTTGGCAAAGGAATCCATATTTCACAAGAGAACCAAGCACATCAAGAGACGCTTCAATTCCATTCGCGATCAAGTCAAGGAGGCAAGGTTGTCAGAATCGCGATTTTGAATCGGATCGGAGCCCCAATGGTAGGATTGCAAATCGTAGAATCTTCACTATCAGGATTCTATGAAGTAAAATTATTGACTCTAGTCCAAGTAAAATTATTGATTCTATGTAGATTCTATGAAGTAAAATCGTAGAATCAGAGGGGTTAGTTTGGGTCGTAAAGTCGTAGAATCGTATAACAGAATCACGATTTTGATAACCTTGCAAGGAGGGAGACATAGAGATTTGCAAGATACATACGGATCTGAATGTTACAGACCCATTGACTAAGCCTCTCTCAGGAGCAAAACATGATCAGCACCAGGACTCCATGGGTGTTAGAATCATTACAATGTAATCTAGATTATTGACTCTAGTCCAAGTGGGAGACTGAAGGAAATATGCCCTAGAGGCAATAATAAAGTTGTTATTTATATTTCCTTATATCATGATAAATGTTTATTATTCATGCTAGAATTGTATTAACCGGAAACTTAATACATTTGTGAATACATAGACAAACAGAGTGTCACTAGTATGCCTCTACTTGACTAGCTCATTGAATCAATGATGGTTATGTTTCCTGACCATATGCATGAGTTGTCATTTGATTAACAGGATCACATCATTAGAGAATGATGTGATTGACTTGACCCATCCATTAGCTTAACACGATGATCATTTAGTTTGTTGCTATTGCATTCTCCATAACTTATACATGTTCCTATGACTATGAGATCATGCAACTCCCGAATACCGGAGGAACACTTAGTGTGCTATCAAACGTCGAAACGTAACTGTGCGACTATAAAGATGCTCTACAGGTGTCTCCGATGGTGTTTGTTGAGTTGGCATAGATCAAGATTAGGATTTGTCACTCTGAGTATCAGAGAGGTATCTCTGGGCCCTCTTGGTAATGCACATCACTATAAGCCTCGCAAGCAATGTGACTAATGAGTTAGTTGCGGGATGATTCATTATGGAACGAGTAAAGAGACTTGCTGGTAATGAGATTGAACTATGTATTGAGATACCGACGATCGAATCTCGGGCAAGTAACATACCAATGACAAAGGGAACAACGTATGTTGTTGTGCGGTTTGACCGATGAAGATCTTCGTAGAATATGTAGGAACCAATATGAGCATCCAGGTTCCGCTATTGGTTATTGACTAGAGATGAGTCTCGGTCATGTCTACATAGTTCTCGAACCCGTAGGGTCCGCACGCTTAACGTTCGATGATGATCGGTATTATGAGTTTATGTGTTTTGATGTACCGAAGGTAGTTCCGAGTCCCGGATATGATCACAGACACGACGAGGAGTCTCGAAATGGTCGAGATGTCAAGATCGATATATTGGAAGCCTATGTTTGGATATCGGAATGGTTCTGGATGAGTTCGGGCATTTTCCAGAGTACCGGGAGGTTACCGGAACCTCCCGGGGAGTATACGGGCCTTATTGGGCCTTAGTGGAATAGAGGAGAGGAAGGGGAAAGGTGGGAGGCACGCCCCCCTATCCCAATCCAAATTGTGCGGGGGCGCCCCCCCCCCTTTCCTTCCCCCTCTCCTCCCCTTCCTTCTCTCCTACTCCTACTACTTGGAAGAGGGGAATCCTACTCCCGGTGGGAGTAGGACTCCCCTAGGGCGCGCCATAGAGGGCTGGCCCTCCCCCCTCCTCCACTCCTTTATATACGGGGGATCCATGTATTATAACAAAGTATGGACTTTGATTGACTTGCCCGATGATCGGTGAGTCATTAAGAATAAATGGATCTTCAAGAGGAAGACGGACGCTGATAGTAGTGTTACTATCTACAAAGCTCGAATTGTCGCAAAATGTTTTTGATAAGTTCAAGGTGTTAACTACGATGAGATTTTCTCACTCGTATCGATGCTTAAAAGTCTTTCCGAATCATGTTACCAGTTGCCGCATTTTATGAAATCTGGCAAATGGATGTCAAACATGTATTCCTTAATGAAGAAGAGTTGTATATGATGCAACCAAAAGGTTTTGTCGATCCTAAAGGTTCTAAAAAAGTGAGAAAGCTCCAGCGATCCATCTATGGACTGGTGCAAGCATCTCGGAGTTGGAATATATGCTTTGATCAAAGCATATGGTTTTATACAGACTTGCGGTGAAGCCTGTATTTATAAGAAAGTCAGTGGGAGCACTACAACATTTCTGATAAGTATATGTGAATGACATATTGTTGATCGGAAATAATGTAGAATTTTTCTGGAAAGCATAAAGAAGTGTTTGAAAAGAGTTTTTCAAAGAAAGACCTCGATGAAGCTGCTTACACATTAAGCATCAAGATCTATAGAGACAGATCAAGACGCCTGATAAGTTTTTTCAATGAGTACATACCTTGACAAGATTTTGAAGTAGTTCAAAATGGAACAATAAAAGAAGGAGTTCTTGCCTGTGTTGCAAGGTGTGAAGTTGAGTAAAGACTCAAAACCCGACCACAGCAGAAAATAGAAAGAGAATGAAAAGTCATTCCCTATGCCTCAGTCATAGGTTCTATAAAGTATGTTATGTTGTTTACCAGTCCTATTGTATACCTTAGCATGATTCTGGCAAGGGAGTACAATAGTGATCTAGGAGTAGATCACTGGACAACGGTCAAAATTATCCTTAGAGGACTAAGGAAATATTTCTCGGTTATGGCGGTGATGAAAGAGTTCGTCGTAAAGAGTTACGTTGATGCAAGCTTTTTACATCAATCTAGATGACTCTAAGTCTCGATCTGCATACATATTGAAAGTGGGAGCAATTAGCTAGAGTAGCTCCATGCAGAGCATTGTAGACATAGAAATTTGTGAAATACATATGGATCTGAATGTTGCAGGCCCGTAGACTAAACTTCTCTCACAAGCAAAACATGATCACTCTTTGGGTGTTAATCACATAGCGATGTGAACTAGATTATTGACTCTAGTAAACCCTTTGGGTATTAGTCACATGGAGATATGAACTAATCACATAAAGATGTGAACTAGATTATTGACTCTAGTGCAAGTGGGAGACTGAAGGAAATATGCCCTAGACGCAATAATAAAGTTATTATTTATTTCCTTATATCATGACAAATGTTTATTATTCATGCTAGAATTGTATTAACCGGAAACTTAGTACATGTGTGAATACATAGACAAACAGAGTGTCACTAGTATGCCTCTACTTGACTAGCTCGTTGAATCAAAGATGGTTAAGTTTCCTAGCCATAGACATGAGTTTTCATTTGATTAACGGGATCACATCATTATAGAATGATGTGATTGAATTGGCCCATTCCGTTAGCTTAGCACTTGATCATTTTAGTTTACTGCTATTGCTTTCTTCATGACTTATACATGTTCCTATGACTATGAGATTATGCTACTCCCGATTATCGGAGGAACACTTTGTGTGCTACCAAACGTCACAATGTAACTGGGTGATTATAAAGGTGCTCTACAGGTGTCCCCGATGGTACTTGTTGAGTTGGCATAGATCGAGATTAGGATTTTTCACTCTGATTGTCGGAGAGGTATCTCTGGGCCCTCTCGGTAATGCACATCACTATAAGCCTTGCAGGCAATGCAACTAATGAGTTAGTTGCAGGATGATGCATTAGGGAAACGAGTAAAGAGACTTGCCGGTAACGAGATTGAACTAGGTATTGAGATACCGACGATCGAATCTCGGGCAAGTAACATACCGATGACAAAGTGAACAACGTATGTTGTTATGGGGTTTGACCGATAAAGATCTTCGTAGAATATGTAGGAGCCAATATGAGCATCCAGGTTCCGCTATTGCTTATTGACTGGAGACGTGTCTTGGTCAAGTCTACATAGTTCTCGAACCCGTAGGGTCCGCACGCTTAACGTTCGGTGACGACCGGCATTATGAGTTTATGTGTTTTGATGCATCGAAGGTAGTTCAGAGTCCCGGATGAGATCAGGGACATGATGAGGTGTCTCGAAATGGTCGAGACGTAAAGATCGATATATTGGACGACTATATTAGGACATCAGGAAGGTTCCGAGTGATTCGGGTATTTTTTGGAGTACCGAGGAGTTACTGGAATACGGGGGAAGAAGTATTGGGCCTCATGGGACAAGTGGTGGAAGAAAGGAGGCAGGACAAGGCAGGGCGCGCGCCCCCTTAGCCCAAATCGAATTGGACTAGGGGGGCGGCCCCCCTTTCCTCCTTTCCTCCCTCTCCTCCTTCCTTTCCCCCTCCTAGTAGTGAAGGAAATATGCCCTAGAGGCAATAATAAAGTTATTATTTATTTCCTTATAATCATGATAAATGTTTATTATTCATGCTAGAATTGTATTAACCGGAAACATAATACATGTGTGAATACATAGACAAACAAAGTGTCACTAGTATGCCTCTACTTGACTAGCTCGTTAATCAAAGATGGTTATGTTTCCTAACCATGAACAAAGTGTTGTTATTTGATTAACGAGGTCACATCATTAGTTGAATGATCTGATTGACATGACCCATTCCATTAGCTTAGCACCCGATCGTTTAGTATGTTGCTATTGCTTTTCTTCATGACTTATACATGTTCCTATGACTATGAGATTATGCAACTCCCGTTTACCGGAGGAACACTTTGTGTGCTACCAAATGTCACAACGTAAATGGGTGATTATAAAGGAGCTCTACAGGTGTCTCCAAAGGTAGATGTTGGGTTGGCGTATTTCGAGATTAGGATTTGTCACTCCGATTGTCGGAGAGGTATCTCTGGGCCCTCTCGGTAATGCACATCACTTAAGCCTTGCAAGCATTGCAACTAAATGAGTTAGTTGCAGGATGATTTATTACGGAACGAGTAAAGAGACTTGCTGGTAACGAGATTGAACTAGGTATTGGATACCGACGATCGAATCTCGGGCAAGTAACATACCGATGACAAAGGGAACAACGTATGTTGTTATGCGGTCTGACCGATAAAGATCTTCGTAGAATATGTAGGAGCCAATATGGGCATCCAGGTCCCGCTATTGGTTATTGACCGGAGACGTGTCTCGGTCATGTCTACATTGTTCTCGAACCCGTAGGGTCCGCACGCTTAAGGTTATGATGATAGTTATATTATGAGTTTATGCATTTTGATGTATCGAAGGTTGTTCGGAGTCCCGGATGTGATCACGGACATGACGAGGAGTCTCGAAATGGTCGAGACATAAAGATTGATATATTGGAAGCCTATGTTTGGATATCGGAAGTGTTCCGGTTGAAATCGGGATTTTACCGGAGTACCGGGAGGTTACCGGAACCCCCGGGAGCTATATGGGCCTTAGTGGGCTTTAGTGGAAAGGAGAAAGGGGCAGCCCAAGGTGGCTGTGCGCCTCCCCCCTTCCCCTAGTCCTATTAGGACTAAGAGAGGTGGCCGGCCCCCTCTCTCTCTTTCCCCCCTCAAGGAATCCTATTCCAACTAGGATTGGGGGGGGGGAATCCTACTCCCAGAGGGAGTAGGACTCTCCTGGCGCGCCCTCCCTTGGCCGGCCAGCCTCCCCCCTCTAGTCCTTTATATACAGAGGCAGGGCACCCCAAAGAACAGACAAGTTGATCCACATGATCTATTCCTTAGCCGTGTGCGGTGCCCCAGCCACCATATTCCTCGATAATACTGTAGCGGAGTTTAGGCGAAGCCCTGCTGCTGTAGTACATCAAGATCATCACCACGCCATCGTGCTAACAGAACTCTTCCCTGACACTTTGCTGGACCGGAGTCCGGGGATCGTCATCGAGCTGAACGTGTGCTCGAACTCGGAGGTGCCGTAGTTTCGGTGCTTGATCGGTCGGATCGGGAAGACGTACGACTACTTCCTCTATGTTGCGTCAACGCTTCCGCAGTCGGTCTGCGTGGGTACGTAAACAGCACTCTCCCCTCTCGTTGCTATGCATCACCATGATCTTGCGTGTGCGTAGGAATTTTTTTGAAATTACTACGAAACCCAACAGTGGTATCAGAGCCTAGGTTTTATGGTTTGATGTTATTTGCACGAGTAGAACACAAGTGAGTTGTGGGCAATATAAGTCATACTGCCTACCAGCATGTCATACTTGGTTCGGCGGTATTGTTGGACGAGACGACCCGGACCAACATTACGCGTACGCTTACGCGAGACCGGTTCCCCCGACGTGCTTTGCACACAGGTGGCTTGTGGGCGACTGTCTCTCCAACTTTAGTTGAACCAAGTGTGACTACGCCCGGTCCTTGCGAAGGTTAAAACGGAGTCTATTTGACAAACTATCGTTGTGGTTTTGATGCGTAGGTGAGATTGGTTCTTGCTTAAGCCCGTAGCAGCCACGTAAAACTTGCAACAACAAAGTAGAGGACGTCTAACTTGTTTTTGCAGGGCATGTTGTGATGTGATATGGTCAAGGCATGATGATGAATTTTATTGTATGAGATGATCATGTTTTGTAACCGAGTTATCGGCAACTGGCAGGAGCCTTATGGTTGTCGTTTTATTGTATGCAATGCAATCGCGATGTAATGCTTTACTTTATCACTAAGCGGTAGCGATAGTCGTGGAAGCATAAGATTGGCGAGACGACAACGATGCTACGATGGAGATCAAGGTATCGCGCCAGTGACGATGGTGATCATGATGGTGCTTCGGAGATGGAGATCACAAGCACAAGATGATGATGGCCATATCATATCACTTATATTGATTGCATGTGATGTTTATCTTTTATGCATCTTATCTTGCTTTGATTGACGGTAGCATTATAAGATGATCTCTCACTAAATTATCAAGAAGTGTTCTCCCTGAGTATGCACCGTTGCCAAAGTTCGTCGTTGCCCAGACACCATGTGATGATCGGGTGTGATAAGCTCTACGTCCATCTACAACGGGTGCAAGCCAGTTTTGCACACGCAGAATACTCAGGTTAAACTTGACGAGCCTAGCATATGCAGATATGGCCTCGGAACACGGAGACCGAAAGGTCGAGCGTGAATCATATAGTAGATATGATCAACATAGTGATGTTCACCAATGAAACTACTCCATCTCACGTGATGATCGGACATGGTTTAGTTGATTTGGATCACGTGATCACTTAGAGGATTAGAGGGATGTCTATCTAAGTGGGAGTTCTTAAGTAATATGATTAATTTAACTTAAATTTATCATGAACTTAGTCCTGGTAGTATTTTGCAAATTATGTTATAGATCAATAGCTCGCGTTATTGCTTTCATATGTTTATTTTGATATGTTCCTAGAGAAAATTGTGTTGAAAGATGTTAGTAGCAATGATGCGGATTGGATCCGTGATCTGAGGTTTATCCTCATTGCTGCACAGAGGAATTATGTCCTTGATGCACCGCTAGGTGACAGACCTATTGCAGGAGCAGATGCAGACGTTATGAACGTTTGGCTAGCTCAATATGATGACTACTTGATAGTTTAGTGCACCATGCTTAACGGCTTAGAATCGGGACTTCAAAGACGTTTTGAACGTCATGGACCATATGAGATGTTCCAGGAGTTGAAGTTAATATTTCAAGCAAATACCCGAGTTGAGAGATATGAAGTCTCCAACAAGTTCTATAGCTAAAAGATGGAGGAGAATCGCTCAACTAGTGAGCATGTGCTCAGATTGTCTGGGTACTACAATCGCTTGAATCAATGGGAGTTAATCTTCCAGATAAGATAGTGATTGACAGAATTCTCTAGTCACCATCACCAAGTTAGTAGAACTTCGTGATGAACTATAATATGCAAGGGATAACGAAACAACTCCCAAGCTCTTCGTGATGCTGAAATCAACGAAGGTAGAAATCAAGAAAAACATCAAGTGTTGATGGTTGACAAGACCACTAGTTTCAAGAAAAGGGCAGAGGGAAGAAGGGGAACTTCGAGAAGAACAGCAAGCAAGTTGCTACTCAAGTGAAGAAGCCCAAGTCTGGTCCTAAGCCTGAGACTAAGTGCTTCTACTGCAAAGGGACTGGTCACTGGAAGCAGAACTACCCCAAGTGATTGGCGGATAAGAAGGATGGCAAAGTGAACATAAGTATATTTGATATACATGTTATTGATGTGTACTTTACTAGTGTTTATAGCAACCCCTCAGTATTTGATACTAGTTCAGTTGCTAAGATTAGTAACTCGAAACGGGAGTTGCAGAATAAACAGAGACTAGTTAAGGGTGAAGTGACGATGTGTGTTGGAAGTGGTTCCAAGATTGATATGATCATCATCGCACACTCCCTATACTTTTGGGATTAGTGTTGAACCTGAATAAGTGTTATTTGGTGTTTGCGTTAAGCATGAATATGATTTGATCATGTTTATTGTAATATGGTTATTCATTTAAGTAAGAGAATAAATTGTTGTTCTGTTTACATGAATAAAACCTTATATGGTTACACACCCAATGAAAATAGTTCGTTGGATCTCGATCATAGTGATACACATAATCATAATATTGAAACCAAAAGATGCAAAGTTAATAATGATAGTGCAACTTATTTGTAGCACTGCCGTTTAGGTCATATTGGTGTAAAGCGCATGAAGAAACTCCATGCTGATGGGATTTTGGAATCACTTGATTATGAATCAGTTGATGCTTGCGAACCATGCCTCATGGGCAAGATGACTAAGACTCCGTTCTTCGGAACAATGGAGCGAGCAACAGATTTGTTGGAAATCATACATACTGATGTATGTGGTCCGATGAATATTGAGGCTCGCGACAGGTATCATTATTTTCTGATCTTCACAGATGATTTGAGCAGATATGAGTATATCTACTTGATGAAACATAAGTCTGAAACATTTGAAAAGTTCAAAGAATTTCAGAGTGAAGTGAAAAATCATCGTAAGAAGAAAATAAAGTTTCTACGATCTGATCATAGAGAAGAGTATTTGAGTTACGAGTTTGGCCTTCAGTTAAAAACAATGTGAAATAGTTTCACTACTCACGCCACCTGGAACACCACAATGTAATGGTGTGTCCGAACGTCATAACCGTACTTTATTAGATATCGTGCGATCTATGATGTCTCTTACCGATCTACCACTATCATTTTGGGGTTATGCATTAGAGACAGCTGCATTCACGTTAAATAGGGCACCATCTAAGTCCGTTGAGACGACACAATCTGAACTGTGGTTTGGCAAGAAACCAAAGTTGTCGTTTCTTAAAGTTTGGGGTTGTGATGCTTATATGAAAAAGTTTCATCCTAATAAGCTCAAACCCAAATCGGAGAAATATGTCTTCATAGGATACCCAAAGGAGACTGTTGGGTACACCTTCTATCACAAATCCGAAGGCAAGACTTTTGTTGCTAAATTCGGAGTTTTCTAGAGAAGGAGTTTCTCACGAAAGAAGTGAGTGGGAGGAAAGTAGAACTTGATGAGGTAACCATACCTGCTCCCTTATTGGAAAGTAGTTCATCACAGAAATCTATTCCTGTGACTACTACACCAATTAGTGAGGAATCTAATGATGATGATCATGTAACTTCAGATCAAGTTACTACCAAATCTCGTAGGTAAACCAGAGTGAGATTCGCACCGGAGTGGTACGGTAATCCTGTTCTGGAAGTCATGTTACTAGACCATGACGAACTTGCGAACTATGAGGAAGCGATGATGAGCCCAGATTCCGCGAAATGGTTTGAGGCCATGAAATCTGAGATATGATCCATGTATGAGAACAAAGTATGGACTTTGGTTGACTTGCCCAATGATCGGCAAGCCATAGAAAATAAATGGATCTTCAAGAGGAAGACGGACGCTGATAGTAGTGTTACTATCTACAAAGCTAGAATTGTCGCAAAAGGTTTTCGACAAGTTCAAGGTGTTGACTACGATGAGATTTTCTCACTCGTATCTATGCTTAAGTCTGTCCGAATCATGTTAGCAATTGCCGCATTTTATGAAATCTGGCAAATGGATAAACAAAACTGCATTCCTTAATGGATTTACTAAAGAAGAGTTGTATACGATGCAACTAGAAGGTTTTGTCGATCCTAAAGGTGTTAACTAAATATGCAAGCTCCAGCGATCCATCTATGGACTGGTGCAAGAATCTCGGAGTTGGAATATACGCTTTGATAAGTTGATCAAAGCATATAGTTTTATACAGACTTGCGGTGAAGCCTGTATTTACAAGAAAGTGAGTGGGAGCACTACAACATTTCTGATAAGTATATGTGAATGACATATTGTTGATCGGAAATAATGTAGAATTATTCTGCAAAGCATAAAGGAGTGTTTGAAAGGAGTTTTTCAAAGAAAGACCTCGGTGAAGCTGCTTACATATTGAGTATCAAGATCTATAGAGATAGATCAAGACACTTGATAAGTTTTTTCAATGAGTACATACCTTGACAAGATTTTGAAGTAGTTCAAAATGGAACAGTCAAAGAAAAGGTTTCTTGCCCGTGTTACAAGGTGTGAAGTTGAGTAAGACTCAAAGCCCGACCACGACAGAAGATAGAAAGAGAATGAAAGGCATTCCCTATGCCTCAGTCATAGGTTCTATAAAGTATGCCATGCTGTATACCAGATCTATTGTATGCCCTACCATTGAGTTTGGCAAGGGAGTACGATAGTGATCTAGGAGTAGATCACTGGACAGCGGTCAAAATTATCCTTAGTGGAATAAGGATATGTTTCTCGATTATGGAAGTGAAAAAAGGTTCGTCGTAAAGGGTTACGCCGATGCAAGTTTTGACACTAATCTAGATGACTCTAAGTCTCGGTCTAGATACATATTGAAAGTGGGAGCAATTAGCTAGAGTAGCTCCATGTAGAGCATTATTGACATAGAAATTTGCAAAATACATGCGGATCTGAATGTGGCAGACCCGTTGACTAAGATTCTCTCACAAGCAAAACATGATCACACCTTAGTACTCCTTGGGTGTTAATCACATAGCGATGTGAACTAGATTACTGAATCTAGTAAACCCTTTGGGTGTTGGTCACATGGCGATGTGAACTATGGGTGTTAATCACATGATGATGTGAACTATCGATGTTAATCACATGGTGATGTGATCTAGATTATTGACTCTAGTGCAAGTGGGAGACTGAAGGAAATATGCCCTAGAGGCAATAATAAAGTTATTATTTATTTCCTTATATCATGATAAATGTTTATTATTCATGCTAGAATTGTATTAACCGGAAACATAATACATGTGTGAATACATAGACAAACAGAGTGTCACTAGTATGCCTCTACTTGACTAGCTCGTTAATCAAAGATGGTTATGTTTCCTAACCATGAACAAAGTGTTGTTATTTGATTAACGAGGTCACATCATTAGTTGAATGATCTGATTGACATGACCCATTCCATTAGCTTAGCACCCGATCGTTTAGTATGTTGCTATTGCTTTCTTCATGACTTATACATGTTCCTATGACTATGAGATTATGCAACTCCCGTTTACCGGAGGAACACTTTGTGTGCTACCAAACGTCACAACGTAAATGGGTGATTATAAAGGAGCTCTACAGGTGTCTCCAAAGGTAGATGTTGGGTTGGCGTATTTCGAGATTAGGATTTGTCACTCCGATTGTCGGAGAGGTATCTCTGGGCCCTCTCGGTAATGCACATCACTTAAGCCTTGCAAGCATTGCAACTAAATGAGTTAGTTGCGGGATGATGTATTACGGAACGAGTAAAGAGACTTGCCAGTAACGAGATTGAACTAGGTATTGGAATACCGACGATCGAATCTCGGGCAAGTAACATACCGATGACAAAGCGAACAACGTATGTTGTTATGCGGTCTGACCGATAAAGATCTTCGTAGAATATGTAGGAGCCAATATGGGCATCCAGGTCCCGCTATTGGTTATTGACCGGAGACGTGTCTCGGTCATGTCTAGATTGTTCTTGAACCCGTAGGGTCCGCACGCTTAAGGTTACGATGACAGTTATATTATGAGTTTATGCATTTTGATGTACCGAAGGTTATTCGGAGTCCCGAATGTGATCACGGACATGACGAGGAGTCTCGAAATGGTCGAGACATAAAGATTGATATATTGGAAGCCTATGTTTGGATATCGGAAGTGTTCCGGGTGAAATCGGGATTTTACCGGAGTACCGGGAGGTTACCGGAACCCCCCGGGAGCTATATGGGCCCTTAGTGGGCTTTAGTGGAAAGGAAAAGGGGCAGCCCAAGGTGGCTGTGCGCCTCCCCCCTTCCCCTAGTCCTATTAGGACTAGGAGAGGTGGCCGGCCCCCTCTCTCTCTTTCCCCCCTCAAGGAATCCTATTCCAACTAGGATTGGGGGGGGGGAATCCCACTCCCAGAGGGAGTAGGACTCTCCTGGCGCGCCCTCCCTTGGCTGGCCAGCCTCCCCCCTCTAGTCCTTTATATACAGAGGCAGGGCACCCCAAAGAACAAACAAGTTGATCCACGTGATCTATTCCTTAGCCGTGTGCGGTGCCCCAGCCACCATATTCCTCGATAATACTGTAGCGGAGTTTAGGCGAAGCCCTGCTGCTGTAGTACATCAAGATCGTCACCACGCCGTCGTGCTGACGGAACTCTTCCCCGACACTTTGCTGGATCGGAGTCCGGGGATCGTCATCGAGCTGAACGTGTGCTCGAACTCGGAGGTGCCGTAGTTTCGTTGCTTGATCGGTCGGATCGGGAAGACGTACGACTACTTCCTCTACGTTGCGTCAACGCTTCCGCAGTCGGTCTGCGTGGGTACGTAAACAGCACTCTCCCCTCTCATTGCTATGCATCACCATGATCTTGCGTGTGCGTAGGAAATTTTTTGAAATTACTACGAAACCCAACAAGTAGGAGTTGGAAAGGGGAGTCCTACTCCTACTAGGAGGAGGACTCCTCCTCCTGGCGCGCCCTGCAAGGGCTGGACGGCCTCCCCCTTGCTCCTTTATATACGGGGGCATGGGGACACCCCATGGACACACAAATTTATCGTTCCAAGCCATGTGCGGTGCCCCCTACACCATAATCCACCTCGATCATATCATAGCGGTGCTTAGGCGAAGCCCTACGTCGGTAGCAACATCATCACTGTCATCACGCCGTCGTGCTAACGGAACTCTCCTGTGAAGCTCTGCTAGATCGGAGTTCGTGGGACATCATCGAGCTGAACGTGTGATGAACTCGGAGGTGCCGTACGTTCGGTACTTGGATCGGTCGGATCGTGAAAACGTACGACTACATCAACCACGTTCTCATAACGCTTCCGCTTACGGTCTACGAGGGTACGTGGATGATACTCTTGAAGGAATTATGCCCTAGAGGCAATAATAAAGTTATTATTTATTTCCTTATATCATGATAAATGTTTATTATTCATGCTAGAATTGTATTAACCGGAAACATAATACATGTGTGAATACATAGACAAACTTAGTGTCACTAGTATGCCTCTACTTGACTAGCTCGTTAATCAAAGATGGTTATGTTTCCTAACCATGAACAAGGTGTTGTTATTTGATTAACGAGGTCACATCATTAGTTGAATGATCTGATTGACATGACCCATTTCATTAGCTTAGCACCCGATCGTTTAGTATGTTGCTATTGCTTTTCTTCATGACTTATACATGTTCCTATGACTATGAGATTATGCAACTCCCGTTTGCCGGAGGAACACTTTGTGTGCTACCAAACGTCACAACATAAATGGGTGATTATAAAGGAGCTCTACAGGTATCTCCAATGGTAGATGTTGGGTTGGCGTATTTCAAGAATAGGATTTGTCACTCCGATTGTCGGAGAGGTATCTCTGGGCCCTCTCGGTAATGCACATCACATAAGCCTTGCAAGCATTGCAACTAATGAGTTAGTTGCGGGATGATGTATTACAGAACGAGTAAAGAGACTTGCCGGTAACGAGATTGAACTAGGTATTGGATACCGACGATCGAATCTCGGGCAAGTAACATACCGATGACAAAGGGAACAACGTATGTTGTTATGCGGTCTGACCGATAAAGATCTTCGTAGAATATGTAGGAACCAATATGGGCATCCAGGTCCCGCTATTGGTTATTGACCAGAGACGTGTCTCGGTCATGTCTACATTGTTCTTGAACCATAGGGTCCGCATGCTTAACGTTACGATGACAGTTATTATGAGTTTATGCATTTTGATGTACCGAAGTTAGTTCGGAGTCCCGGATGTGATCACGGACATGACGAGGAGTCTCGAAATGGTCGAGACATAAAGATTGATATATTGGAAGCCTATATTTGGACATCGGAAGTGTTCCGGGTGAAATCGGGATTTTACCGGAGTACCGAGAGGTTACCGAAACCCCCCGGGAGCCATATGGGCCTTAATGGGCTTTAGTGGAAAGGAGAAAGGGGCAGCCCAAGGTGGCCACGCGCCTCCCCCCTTACCTAGTCCTATTAGGACTAGGAGAGGTGGCCGACCCCCCCTCTCTCTTTCCCCCTCGGGGAATCCTAGTCAAACTAGGATTGGGGGGGAGTCCTACTCCCGGTAGGAGTAGGACTCCTCCTGCGCCCTCCTCCTGGCCGGCGGCCCCCTCCCCCTTGGCTCCTTTATATACGGAGGCAGGGGGCACCTCTAGACACAAGTTGATCCTTGAGATCGTTCCTTAGCCGTGTGCGGTGCCCCCTGCCACCATATTCCACCTCGATCATATTGTAGCGGTGCTTAGGCGAAGCCCTGCGACGGTAGAACATCAAGATCGTCACCACGCCGTCGTGCTGACAGAACTCCTCCCCGACGCTTTGCTGGATCGGAGCTCGGGGATCGTCATCAAGCTGTACGTGTGCTAAGAACTCGGAGGTGCCGGAGTAACGGTGCTTGGATCGGTCGGATCGGGAAGACGTACGACTACTTCCTCTATGTTGCGTTAACGCTTCCGCAGTCGGTCTGCGTGGGTACGTAGACAACACTCTCCCCTCTCGTTGCTATGCATCACATGATCTTGCGTGTGCGTAGGAATTTTTTTGAAATTACTACGAAACCCAATAGTAGTATCAGAGCCTAGGTTATTTATGTTGATGTTATATGCACGAGTAGAACACAAGTGAGTTGTGGGCGATATAAGTCATACTGCCTACCAGCATGTCATACTTTGGTTCGGCGGTATTGTTGGACGAGACGACCCGGACCAACATTACGCGTACGCTTATGCGAGACCGGTTTCCCCGATGTGCTTTGCACATAGGTGGCTTGCGGGCGACTGTCTCTCCAACTTTAGTTTATCTGAGTATGGCTACGTCCGGTCCTTGCGAAGGTTAAAACGGAGTCTATTTGACAAACTATCATTGTGGTTTTTATGCGTAGGTGAGATTGGTTCTTACTTAAGCCCGTAGCAGCCACGTAAAACTTGCAACAACAAAGTAGAGGACGTCTAACTTGTTTTTGCAGGGCATGTTGTGATGTGATATGGCCAAGACATGATGCTAAATTTTATTGTATGAGATGATCATGTTTTGTAACCGAGTTATCGGCAACTGGCAGGAGCCATATGGTTGTCGCTTTATTGTATGCAATGCAAATCGCGATGTAATGCTTTACTTTATTACTAAGCGGTAGTGATAGTCGTAGAAGCACAAGCTTGGCGAGACGACAACGATGCTACGATGGAGATCAAGGTGTCACGCCGGTGACGATGGTGATCACGACGGTGCTTCGGAGATGGAGATCACAAGCACAAGATGATGATGGCCATATCATATCACTTATATTGATTGCATGTGATGTTTATCTTTTATGCATCTTATCTTGCTTTGATTGACGGTAGCATTATAAGATGATCTCTCACTAAATTATCAAGAAGTGTTCTCCCTGAGTATGCACCGTTGTGAAAGTTCTTCGTGCTGAGACACCACGCGATGATCGGGTGTGATAGGCTCTACGTTCAAATACAACGGGTGCAAAACAGTTGCACACGCGGAATACTCAGGTTATACTTGACGAGCCAAGCATATACAGATATGGCCTCGGAACACAGAGACCGAAAGGTCGAGCGTGAATCATATAGTAGATATGATCAACATAGTGATGTTCACCAATGAAACTACTCCATCTCACGTGATGATCGAACATGGTTTAGTTGATTTGGATCACGTGATCACTTAGAGGATTAGAGGGATGTCTGTCTAAGTGGGAGTTCTTAAGTAATATGATTAACTGAACTTAAATTTATCATGAACTTAGTCCCTGATAGTATCTTGCTTGTTTATGTTGATTGTAGATAGATGGCTCGTGCTGTTGTTCCGTTGAATTTTAATGCGTTCCTTGAGAAAGCAAAGTTGAAAGATGATGGTAGCAATTACACGGACTGGGTCCGTAACTTGAGGATTATCCTCATTGTTGCACAGAAGAATTATGTCCTGGAAGCACCGCTGGGTGCCAGGCCTGCTGCTGGAGCAACACCAGATGTTATGAACGTCTGGCAGAGCAAAGCTGATGACTACTCGATAGTTCAGTGTGCCATGCTTTACGGCTTAGAATCGGGACTTCAACGACGTTTTGAACGTCATGGAGCATATGAGATGTTCCAGGAGTTGAAGTTAATATTTCAAGCAAATGCCCGGATTGAGAGATATGAAGTCTCCAATAAGTTCTATAGCTGCAAGATGGAGGAGAACAGTTCTGTCAGTGAGCATATACTCAAAATGTCTGGGTATAATAATCACTTGATTCAATTGGGTGTTAATCTTCCAGATGATTGCGTCATTGATAGAATTCTCCAATCACTGCCACCAAGCTACAAGAGCTTCGTGATGAACTATAATATGCAAGGGATGAACAAGACTATTCCCGAGCTCTTCGCAATGCTGAAAGCTGCGGAGGTAGAAATCAAGAAGGAGCATCAAGTGTTGATGGTCAATAAGACCACTAGTTTCAAGAAAAAGGGCAAAGGGAAGAAGAAGGGGAACTTCAAGAAGAATGGCAAGCAAGTTGCTGCTCAAGAGAAGAAACCCAAGTCTGGACCTAAGCCTGAAACTGAGTGCTTCTACTACAAGCAAACTGGTCACTGGAAGCGGAACTACCCCAAGTATTTGGCGGATAAGAAGGATGGCAAGGTGAACAAAGGTATATGTGATATACATGTTATTGATGTGCACCTGGGTATTTGATACTGGTTCTGTTGCTAATATTTGCAACTCGAAACAGGGACTACGGATTAAGCAAAGATTGGCTAAGGACGAGGTGACGATGCGCGTGGGAAACGGTTCCAAAGTCGATGTGATCGCGGTCGGCACGCTACCTCTACATCTACCTTCGGGATTAGTATTAGACCTAAATAATTGTTATTTGGTGCCAGCATTGAGCATGAACATTATATCTGGATCTTGTTTAATGCGAGACGGTTATTCATTTAAATCAGAGAATAATGGTTGTTCTATTTATATGAGTAATATCTTTTATGGTCATGCACCCTTGAAGAGTGGTCTATTCTTATTGAATCTCGATAGTAGTAGTACACATATTCATAATGTTGAAGCCAAAAGATGCAGAGTTGATAATGATAGTGCAACTTATTTGTGGCACTGCCGTTTAGGTCATATCGGTGTAAAGCGCATGAAGAAACTCCATACTGATGGACTTTTGGAACCACTTGATTATGAATCACTTGGTACTTGCGAACCATGCCTCATGGGCAAGATGACTAAAACACCGTTCTCCGGTACTATGGAGAGAGCAACAGATTTGTTGGAAATCATACATACAGATGTATGTGGTCCGATGAATATTGAGGCTCGTGGCGGATATCGTTATTTTCTCACCTTCACAGATGATTTAAGCAGATATGGGTATATCTACTTAATGAAACATAAGTCTGAAACATTTGAAAAGTTCAAGGAATTTCAGAGTGAAGTTGAAAATAATCGTAACAAGAAAATAAAATTTCTACGATCTGATCGTGGAGGAGAATATTTGAGTTACGAGTTTCATGTACATTTGAAAAATTGTGGAATAGTTTCGCAACTCACGCCACCCGGAACACCTCAGCGTAATGGTGTGTCCGAACATCGCAATCGTACTTTACTGGACATGGTGCGATCTATGATGTCTCTTACTAATTTACCGCTATCGTTTTGGGGGTACGCTCTAGAGACGGCCACATTCACGTTAAATAGGGCACCATCAAAATCCGTTGAGACGACGCCTTATGAACTGTGGTTTGGCAAGAAACCAAAGTTGTCGTTTTTGAAAGTTTGGGGCTGCGATGCTTATGTGAAAAAGCTTCAACCTGATAAGCTCGAACCCAAATCAGAGAAATGTGTCTTCATAGGATATCCAAAGGAAACTATTGGATACACCTTCTATCACAGATCCGAAGGCAAGACCTTTGTTGCTAAGTTCGGAAACTTTCTGGAGAAGGAGTTTCTCTCGAAATAAGTGAGTGGGAGGAAAGTAGAACTTGACGAGGTAACTGTACCTGCTCCCTTATTGGAAAGTAGTGCATCACAGAAAACTGTTTCAGTGACACCTACACCAGTTAGTGAGGAAGCTAATGATAATGATCATGAAACTTCAGATCAACATACTACTGAACCTCGTAGATCAACCAGAGTGAAATCCGCGCCAGAGTGGTACGGTAATCCTGTTCTGGAAGTCATGCTACTAGATCATGATGAACCTACGAACTATGAAGAAGCGATGGTGAGCCCAGATTCCGCAAAATGGCTTGAAGCCATGAAATCTGAGATGGGATCCATGTATGAGAACAAAGTATGGACTTTGGTTGACTTGCCCGATGATCGGCAAGCGATTGAGAATAAATGGATCTTCAAGAAGAAGACTGACGCTGACGGTAATGTTACTGTCTACAAAGCTCGACTTGTCGCAAAAGGTTTTCGACAAGTTCAAGGGGTTGACTACGATGAGACCTTCTCACCCGTAGCGATGCTTAAGTCTGTCCGAATCATGTTAGCAATTGCCGCATTTTATGATTATGAAATTTGGCAAATGGATGTCAAAACTGCATTCCTGAATGGATTTCTGGAAGAAGAGTTGTATATGATGCAACCAGAAGGTTTTGTCGATCCAAAGGGAGCTAACAAAGTGTGCAAGCTCCAGCGATCCATTTATGGACTGGTGCAAGCCTCTCGGAGTTGGAATAAACGCTTTGATAGTGTGATCAAAGCATTTGGTTTTATACAAACTTTTGGAGAAGCCTGTATTTACAAGAAAGTGAGTGGGAGCTCTGTAGCATTTCTCATATTATATGTGGATGACATATTACTAATTGGAAATGATATAGAATTTCTGGATAGCATAAAGGGATACTTGAATAAGAGTTTTTCGATGAAGGACCTCGGTGAAGCTGCTTACATATTAGGCATGAAGATCTATAGAGATAGATCAAGACGCTTAATTGGACTTTCACAAAGCACATACCTTGAAAAGATTTTGAAGAAAGTTCAAAATGGATCAAGCAAAGAAAGGGTTCTTGCCTGTGTTACAAGGTGTGAAGTTGAGTCAGACTCAATGCCCGACCACTGCAGAAGATAGAGAGAAAATGAAAGATTTTCCCTATGCTTCAGCCATAGGCTCTATCATGTATGCAATGTTGTGTACCAGACCTGATGTGTGCCTTGCTATAAGTTTAGCAGGGAGGTACCAAAGTAATCCAGGAGTGGATCACTGGACAGCGGTCAAGAACATCCTGAAATACCTGAAAAGGACTAAGGATATGTTTCTCGTATATGGAGGTGACAAAGAGCTCATCGTAAAAGGTTACGTTGATGCGAGCTTTGACACTGATCCGGACGATTCTAAATCACAGACCGGATACGTGTTTACATTAAACGGTGGAGCTGTCAGTTGGTGCAGTTCTAAACAAAGCGTCGTAGCGGGATCTACATGTGAAGCGGAATACATAGCTGCTTCAGAAGCAGCGAACGAAGGATTCTGGATGAAGGAGTTCATATCTGATCTAGGTGTCATACCTAGTGCATCGGGTCCAATGAAAATCTTTTGTGACAATACTGGTGCAATTGCCTTGGCAAAGGAATCCAGATTTCACAAGAGAACCAAGCACATCAAGAGACACTTCAGTTCCATCCGGGATTTAGTCCAGGTGGGAGACATAGAGATTTGCAAGATACATACGGATCTGAATGTTGCAGATCCGTTCACTAAGCCTCTTCCACGAGCAAAACATGATCAGCACCAAGGCTCCATGGGTGTTAGAATCATTATTGTGTAATCTAGATTATTGACTCTAGTGCAAGTGGGAGACTGAAGGAAATATGCCCTAGAGGCAATAATAAAGTTATTATTTATTTCCTTATATCATGATAAATGTTTATTATTCATGCTAGAATTGTATTAACCGGAAACATAATACATGTGTGAATACATAGACAAACTTAGTGTCACTAGTATGCCTCTACTTGACTAGCTCATTAATCAAAGATGGTTATGTTTCCTAACCATGAACAAGGTGTTGTTATTTGATTAACGAGGTCACATCATTAGTTGAATGATCTGATTGACATGACCCATTTCATTAGCTTAGCACCCGATCGTTTAGTATATTGCTATTGCTTTCTTCATGACTTATACATGTTCCTATGACTATGAGATTATGCAACTCCCGTTTGCTGGAGGAACACTTTGTGTGCTACCAAACATCACAACATAAATGGATGATTATAAAGGAGCTCTACATGTATCTCCAATGGTAGATGTTGGGTTGGCGTATTTCGAGAATAGGATTTGTCACTCCGATTGTCGGAGAGGTATCTCTGGGCCCTCTCGGTAATGCACATCACATAAGCCTTGCAAGCATTGCAACTAATGAGTTAGTTGCGGGATGATGTATTACAGAACGAGTAAAGAGTCTTGCCGGTAACGAGATTGAACTAGGTATTGGATACCGACGATCGAATCTCGGGCAAGTAACATACCGATGACAAAGGGAACAACGTATGTTGTTATGCGGTCTAACCGATAAAGATCTTCGTAGAATATGTAGGAGCCAATATGGGCATCCAGGTCCCGCTATTGGTTATTGACCAGAGACGTGTCTCGGTCATGTCTACATTGTTCTCGAACCATAGGGTCCGCACGCTTAACATTACGATGACAGTTATTATGAGTTTATGCATTTTGATGTACCGAAGTTAGTTCGGAGTCCCGGTAGTGATCACGGACATGACGAGGAGTCTCGAAATGGTCGAGACATAAAGATTGATATATTGGAAGCCTATATTTGGACATCGGAAGTGTTCCGGGTGAAATCGGGATTTTACCGGAGTACCGGGAGGTTACCGGAACCCCCCGGGAGCCATATGGGCCTTAATGGGCTTTAGTGGAAAGGAGAAAGGGGCAGCCCAAGGTGGCTGCGCGCCTCCCCCCTTCCCTAGTCCTATTAGGACTAGGAGAGGTGGCCGGCCCCCCTCTCTCTCTTTCCCTCTCGGGGAATCCTAGTCAAACTAGGATTGGGGGGGGAGTCCTACTCCCGGTAGGAGTAGGACTCCTCCTGCGCCCTCCTCCTGGCCGGCGGCCCCCTCCCTCTTGGCTCCTTTATATACGGAGGCAGGGGCACCTCTAGACACAAGTTGATTCTTGAGATCGTTCCTTAGCCGTGTGCGGTGCCCCCTGCCACCATATTCCACCTCGATCATATTGTAGCGGTGCTTAGGCGAAGCCCTGCGATGGTAGAACATCAAGATCGTCACCACACGTCGTGCTGACAGAACTCCTCCCCGACGCTTTGCTGGATCGGAGCCCGGGGATCGTCATCGAGCTGTACGTGTGCTAAGAACTCGGAGGTGCCGGAGTAACGGTGCTTGGATCGGTCGGATCGGGAAGACGTACGACTACTTCCTCTATGTTGCGTCAACGCTTCCGCAGTCGGTCTGCGTGGGTACGTAGACAACACTCTCCCCTCTCGTTGCTATGCATCACATGATCTTGCGTGTGCGTAGGAAATTTTTTGAAATTACTACGAAACCCAACAACTCTCCTCTCTCGTTGCTATGGATCACCATGATCTTGCGTGTGCGTAGGATTTTTTTTGAAATTACTATGTTCCCCAACAAGATCTTGCGTGTGCATAGGATTTTTTTTTAAATTACTGCGTTCCCCAACAAGCAAACCTAGTGAGAGTTGGCTGGCATGATGCCTCTATCCCCCCGGCACGACAACTCTGCCAAACTGCCGCAAGGGCGCCCACCTCATGCTTCTGGTCCATCGACATGCTCTCCCAAAGAGCATTACCGTTCATGGTCATGGTGGATGTGGTGCACCGAAAGAAGATGTATAGCGGATGGGTTGTGGTGTGCTGTGAGCCGGGTGTGGCCGCCTTTAAATAGTGGATGCGGACTAGGCCAAGCGTCTGGGTGCGTCAATGCGCGAGCGCTAGAGTTGATTTCTCGACTGACGAGTCTGTTTAATGGCGGCAGACGGAGGGATGGGCATTGACCTAGCGTGGTAGATATGCGTCTCATCTCGTCTAGTAAATGTTTCTCCGGCATTGAACAGGCGCGGAAACCAGGGATGTGGCGCGGATGATGTCCTCCTCCGGCGAGCCACTTCAATGTCGGTGCCAATGAGTGGTCACGTCCGCTCTGGGCCGGCGTCAATGCGGAGCGGCCGTTCTAGAGCGTCTTGAATGCAGGTAGCTGCCTTCGGGCAGGAAGGGGTGCGGATGATGGAGGTTTTTTTGGGTGGGATAGTGTAGTCAGAAGCGGGCGTGGCAGAGGTCCTCCCCCCATTTTGTTTCCGGTTTGTGGGGAAAAACACGACTGGGCCCGTCAGCTGACCGATACAGGTCTGTGTTGGATGGCAAAACACGTCCAGACCATCCGGTCCGAACGGTTGCGGGTGGTTTGAGGGTCTGTGTTTGAGATGCCCTTAATATATCATACTCACTATTCTATTATCATCTCCGACTGGGTTTATTAATCTTTTTTGCAAATAAAGCATTACTGTTACTTAACCAAAGTCATTACATTCTTGTTGACAAATGGCGTGAACCTCCACAGGTGCACACCTTAACCAAACAACAATTTTTGGAAGAGACCGACCCATTTGGGCAAGAGCATGACTAGCTCTATTCTGCTCACGTTTGATGACTGAGATTACATGTTGCCGATCACTAAGGAGATTTTGGATCTCATGTACCATAACTGCAAAAGGTGATATGTTCATTGAGGTGTCACAAACCATACTTGCCGCCGTCACACAGTCCGTCTCCACGATGAGGTGTTCCGGACTCCGTTCTAGCGCCAGTGTCACCCCTTCCACCATAGCCGCTATCTCTGCCTCTAAGCTGTTAGCGCACCTCTGGATGTAACGGCAAGAAGCAAAAATTATGGCACCGTTCTGATCCCGAAGAATCATCCTGGCCCCCCCTATGCCGGTGTCCTCCTTCTACGAACCATCTACATTCAGCTTCACCCAACCCAAGTCTGGTGTCCTCCAACGCTCTGGTGGCTGCGTGCACGCCGCTGATATTTCATGTGACTTGTCCTTCCTTTTTCAGCCAACATAGATGATTGTGTCCTTCCCTTTAGCTATATCAGATGTGGGGTTCTACTGTATACGCAACATCATTTCAATGTACCCTAACAAAAATCTGGTTGAAGCTTCAACAGGGGTGTTGGCTTTGCATGGTAAATCTCATTCCGGACATACTAATTCCTCCACAATGTCATGACTACTAGAAGTTGTTCATCCATAGTGCAGCCATTTAGGAGATGCATCATCCATTCCGGACCTGTGTGTATAATGGACTCAAGCTTGGGCATGGTCCATATCTTCGCCATCGCCATCCAGAGTTGCCGAGCCAAGGGGCCGCTGCACAAGGCATGGAATGTGTCCTCACGTTCCATTCTGCATAGAACACACATGTCATATACCTCTAACTTTCTTTTATGCTTATTTTCAAGTGTGGCTAGAGAATTTGTTGCAACTTGCCATGCGAATACTCATACCTTAGGGGGAGCAGGGCACCCCCACACTACCTTCCAGACGGCACGAGTGCCATCTGGTGCCCTGCTCGTGGCGCACGTGGTGGTGTTGGTTCGCTCCTCCAGAGCGAGTTTGTAGGCGCTGCGAACAGTGAAGATGTCACGCGCGTCCGGTGCCCATGAAAGGACGTCATCCAGCTGTCGTGGGCTAGCCTTGATCGCCAGAATATGCTGCACATCCGGGGTGGAAAAATGTTGTTGAAGAAGGTCCACTCGTCACCGTCCATGGTTGTCAAGAAGCTCGGCCACCCATCTAAGCCGGCAGGTCCTCCGAGGTGTGATCGGCCGATAAGATGTAGGCCGTGAGATCAAGGGGTCTCTCCAGATGCGAATCTGCTTGCCATTTCCAACACGCCATATAAGCCCTTTTTTAAGGAGCTCAAGGCCATGTTGGATAGCATGCCACGTCGGTGATGCATTACCTGAAAAACCATGTCCTCAAGGGAACCGTTAGGGTAATATTTTTGCCTTTAATACCTGAGCACATAATGATTCTGGTTTGATCAATAGGCTCCACGCTTGTCGCGCAAGCAAAGCTTGATTGAACAAGCGAAAATCACGAAAACCAAGGCTGCCCTTTCCTTTTGGCTCAAGTAATTTCTCCCAAGCAAGCCAGTGGGTCTTCCTCTGACCTTGTTTTGATCCCCACCAAAAGTTACACACTAACCTTGTCAAGTCATCACATACCGAATAGGGTAACTTGAACACCCCCATGATGTAGGTGGGAATGGCCTGAAGGACTGATTTTATAAGCGCCTCCTTCCCTGCATGTGAGAGTGTATCACCCCACGCCATGATCCACTTGGTCAGACTTGCCTATAGCATCTGAAACTTCCCCTTGTGCATGCAACCATCAGGGGTTGGTAAGCCTAAATATTTCCCCTCAAAATCATTAGTTTCAACTTGCAGCACATGTTTAACCACGGGTTGTATCTCTACCGGACAGTTATCTCCAAACTGGATAGAACATTTTTGTTGGTTTATGAGCTGACCAATAGCCTGGGCGTGTTGGGGAACGTAGTAATTACAAAATTTTCCTACGCACACGCAAGATCATGGTGATGCATAGCAACAAGAGGGGAGAGTGTTGTCCATGTACCCTCGTAGACCGAAAGCGGAAGCGTTAGCACAACGCGATTGATGTAGTCGTACGTCTTCACGATCCGACCGATCCAAGTACCGAACGCACGGCACCTCTGAGTTCAGCACACGTTCAGCTCGATGACGTCCCGCGAACTCCGGTCCAGCAGAGCTTCACGGGAGAGTTCCGTCAGCACGACGGCGTGGTGACGGTGATGATGTTGCTACCGACGCAGGGCTTCGCCTAAGTACCGCTACGATATGCCCGAGGTGGAATATGGTGGAGGGAGCACCGCACACGGCTGGGAGAGATCAACTGATCAACTTGTGTGTCTAGAGGTGCCCCCCCTGCCCCTGTATATAAAGGAGCAAGGGGGAGGCCGGCCGGCCCTCTATGGGCGCGCCAGGAGGAGGAGTCCTCCTCCTAGTAGGAGTAGGACTCCCCTTTCCTACTCCTACTAGGAGGAGGAAAGGAAGGAGGAGAAGGAGAAGGGAGGAGAAGGAGGAAAAGGAGGAAAGGGGGGCCGGCCCCCTAGTCCAATTCAGTTTGGGCTAGGGGGGTCGCGCGCCCTGCCTCCTCTCTTCCACCACTTGGCCCATGAGGCCCATTACTTCTTCCTCGTATTCCCGTAACTCCCAGGTACCCTCGAAAATACCCAAATCACTCGGAACCTTTCCGATGTCCGAATATAGTCGTCCAATATATCGATATTTACATCTCGACCATTTCGAGACTCCTCGTCATGTCCCCGATCTCATCCGGGACTACGAACTACCTTCGGTACATTAAATCACATAAACTCATAATACAATCGTCACCGAAACTTTAAGCGTGCGGACCCTACGGGTTCGAGAACTATGTAGACATGACCGAGACATGTCTCCGGTCAATAACCAATAGCGGAACCTGGATGCTCATATTGGCTCCCACATATTCTACGAAGATCTTTATCAGTTAGACCGCATAACAACATACGTTGTTCCCTTTGTCATCGGTATGTTACTTGCCCGAGATTCGATCGTCAGTATCTCAATACCTAGTTCAATCTCGTTACCGGCAAGTCTCTTTACTCGTTCCGTAATACATCATCCCGCAACTAACTCATTAGTTGCAATGCTTGCAAGGCTTAAGTGATGTGCATTACCGAGAGGGCCCAGAGATACCTCTCCGACAATCGGAGTGACAAATCCTAATCTCGAAATACGCCAACCCAACAGGTATCTTCGGAGACACCTGTAGAGCACCTTTATAATCACCCAGTTACGTTGTGACGTTTGGTAGCACACAAAGTGTTCCTCTGGTAAACGGGAGTTGCATAATCTCATAGTCATAGGAACATGTATAAGTCGTGAAGAAAGCAATAGCAACAAACTAAACGATCAAGTGCTATGCTAACGGAATGGTCAAGTCAATCACATCATTCTCCTAATGATGTGATCCCGTTAATCAAATGACAACTCATGTCTATGGTTAGGAAACATAACCATCTTTGATCAACGAGCTAGTCAAGTAGAGGCATACTAGTGACACTCTGTTTGTCTATGCATTCACACATGTATTATGTTTCCGGTTAATACAATTCTAGCATGAATAATAAACATTTATCATGATATAAGGAAATAAATAATAACTTTATTATTGCCTCTAGGGCATATTTCCTTCAGGGCGTACCTATGGATGGCATCCTTCACATATGTTGCTTGTGCTTCATTGGCTTTAAAGAACAGGAGGGTGTCATCAGCAAATAACAAATGTGATATGCCCGGTGCTCTGCTGCAAATTTTGACAGGTTGGAAAGCATGTGTATCCACACCCTGTTTCAGCAACGCTGATAGTCCGTCAGCTACAAAGAGGAATAAAAAAGGAGACATGGGGTCACCTTACCGAAGACCACGCAACGGTGCAAACGAATCCAAAATGGCTCCATTAAATTTGACTGAATATCTCACAGAGGTAACACGTGACATTATCCACTGTACCCACTGGTGAGAGAAGCCCAACTTGTGCATAACTTGCTCCAAGAACCCCCAATCCACCCTGTCATAAGCTTTCGACAAATCTAATTTGTAAGCACAAAAACTATTCTCCGGGTTTTTCTCGTGCTAAATATAGTGTAAGCACTCGAATGCGAGCAACAGATTATATGTGATCAAATGCCCCGGAATAAAGGCACTCTGATAAGGTGAGATGATCTCATCAAGCATAGGTCTCGGTATGTTCACTAAACACTTCGCAACAATTTTGTAAATGACGTTACACAGACTTATGGGTCTGAAATCAGTAAGCCGCACCGGGTTATCAACTTTTGGAATGAGGACAATTACCATTTCATTCACTCCATCAGGCATATGTCCAGTCCTAAAGAACTCTTGTACAGCTTTAACAACTTCTTCTTTCATTACTGCCCAATTTTTCTGGAAGAACCTAGCCGGGTATCCATCCTTACCCGGCGCTTTCAACAGACCCATTTGAAACAAACTATCAGATATCTCTTTTTCAGTAAAGTCGGCGCACAATCGTGCATTCATTTCTGGGGTGACCTTCTCCTCAAACAGCTCAAGCAAAGGTTGTTGAATAAGTGTGTCATCACGTGTAAATAATTTTTTGAAATAGGAAGTCACCATACCTCCCATGACTACATGATCACCATGGCTGCAACCTGCGTCATCAACCAACCTTTTTACTCTATTCTTGCGTGCACGCCAAACCGCGCGACGCTGAAAAAATCGTGTGTTTCTATCACCCTCTCGCGGAGCCAATCAATCCTGCTTCTTTGCATCCACAACATTTCCTCGCGATATAGCAATTCCTCCATATGGTCAGATACCTTGCGAATTTCATTACGGTCTGCATTCATGTGCATCAGTTCTTCCAACCGGCACCTAGAACGCTCCAGCTGACGTGTGATGTTGCCAAAGGTCTTTTTGCTCCATGCATGCAGATCACTCATCAGCTTTGCTAGTCCTGCATGCACGTCCCCAAGGCTAAACTTGCGTCCAGCTTGTGCCCAGGCTGCCGCAACTCTCTCTGGTAGGCTTGCGTCCCTTTCCCAGAACGTCTCATATAGCCTAACACCTCGCCGGACATTTTAATTTTCTTCTTTTATACATTCCAAAACAATAGGTGAATGGTCAGAACATGGTGATACCATGTGTACCACCCGTGCTTTCGAGAAAATGTCACGCCATGTATTGTCCGCCACCGCTCTATCAAGCCTCACTCTGACATTCTTCATTCCTTTCTTCTTGTTGTCATAAGTAAATGGTAAGCCGGAAAAGCCTAGATCAACAAGCCCACATACCTCCAAGGTGTCACGAAAAGCAATCATCTGGCTCTCACTACGGGCGGAGACCGAAAAGTGCTCAAATGACCACATCGCTTCATTAAAATCTCCAATAACACACCACGGAAGGTTCGAGGTTCGTTTTATACCAGTCAAATGTGTCCACATGCGGTGTCTGTTTTCTGTGCGCGGTTCCCCATACACACAAGTGAGACGCCACAGTGGATCCTGCTCAGAGAGTCTCACATACGCATCAATAAATCTTTCATTAGCTGGTTGGACTTCCACATGAACACTATCACACCAAAAGAGGGCAAGCCCTCCTCTCAAACCATCACTGCTAACTCCTGAAAACCCTCTCAAACCTAGTCTACCACGTAAACGCTTACTTTATCTGAACTCTGCCTAGTTTCACACAAAAAACTATTTTTGCTTGAGTTGCTTTCACCATGCCAACCAAATCATGAACCGTCGGTTTGTTGGCCACCCCCCGACAGTTCCAGCTTAAACAATTCATTGCTTCTGACGGGGCATGAATTGTGTCCCCGTTAGGTTACCAGCGGCCCCTGGCTGGTTGCCTCCATGGTGTTTGTTTCGGTCCCATCCCCCATGTCCACCTCCCGTGCAGTCATCTCCATTGTGTGAAGCTTCAGTTTCTTCGGTGTTCCTCTGGGCAGCTGCTCCTCCGACTAAAACTGTCCAACAAAAGAATTAAGTGCAGTAGTGGCATCAACCACCATACTCCCGATTGTTTGCTGCTCCCCAACAACTCTATTCCTGATCGGCATGTGCATAGCGACGATGATAACCGGTACCAACAGGATCGCTTCGAGTTCCACAGGTCCCCATCGGCCGGCTTCGAGCGGGCGGCGTCCACAAAGGGAGCCGCTTGATCGCCCCAACCGGCCTCCAAGTTCTCCATAGAAACTCCCAGCGCAATCATAGACATCACAGTTGTACTAATGGCCACCACCCTCGTCATCTGCATAGGTCGGCGTTCTGGCGTTGGAGAGCGACCAGGTGGGTCGCATGGCTTGAGATATGTAGCTGCACGCAGCCCAGGCGTCGTATCAATCACGGACTCCACCTTATGCGCGTTTGCAATCTTTTCCTTGGACTTCTTCCCGATCTGAATTCCTATAAGGTCGCCAAGAGCACACGGCTCAAGCGACAGGCGGGCGGACGGAACCGCGGCAGGGCCGCCAAGAGCACCCGGCTCAAGCGACAGACGGGCGGATGGAACCGCGACAGGGCCGCCAAGAGCACACGGCTCCGGCGACAGACGGGCGGACGGAGCCGCTACAGGACCACCAAGAGCACACGGCTCCAGGGACAGATGGGCGAACGGAGCCGCTACAGGGCCATAGTACGTCGGGGCGACCCACATGGCAAGTTCGCTGGCGGCCGCGCAGCCAGGGCCAGGCGGCGGCGGCAGGGGCGGCGCCCTAAAGTTCGCCAAACCCTAGCAGCGAATAGCGATCCCGGTGTGTTTGTCTGGGTTTATTAATCTCATCGTTTTTTCAATCAAAATCCAATCATATACTTGACTAACAAAATGTTAACGCATGTTCCAATAAGTTATATTTGAATTTCATTTCTAATGATACCTCCCCTGATAAATCTTTATCTTTACTTTTTTAATATTAATTAAAGGACGGATTGTTTCTCTGCTTTTTTGGTTTGCAGCGGATCCACATGTTTTTTTCGTCCGTCGTGTGACTAACGTTTGTCGTTCATCCGAAATCCTCTCGCACGAGTTTGATTTTTCGTCAGGTAAAAAAACTGGTAAAAATTTGCAGCCATGGTGGAGGTCGAACCCGTGACCAGCGAGGTCAACACCAGCGCAGCTAACCAGCCGGAACGGCTACCTTCACTGTTGAATTTGCAGCCCTACGTTTAATAAAGAAACAGATGGCACTGACAGAACATAAAAATAGCGGTGCGAGACTGGGATCAAACACATGACCTCCCATGAATTAACCATACATCCCTACCATAGTAATTCTTTGATTTTTTGTCCAAAAACGGCACCTCGGTTTATATAAACTAAAGGTAGCGAAAGATTTATATCTTTTTCAATTTCAAATGTGATTTTGTTTTTCACAGAAGTAAATACTTTTGGCAAAACAAACATTATAAAATATGTTAACAAAATTTAAAGACTCGAACATTCTTTACAAGCGGCAAATAGGATTTCGGAAAAAATTGCGTTGCGAGGACAAAACCTTGAGACCTCCTCATCAAACATAAAGGTTGGAGTAAATTGGGCTAGCTCGTACTTCTATCTATTACCTCCATCCATCCATCCATCTATTATTATTATTATTATTATTATTATTATTATTAACTCAGGTACAATGAGTACGTCCGTTATTTTTGGTGATTGAGAAAAATGCTTGATTTAATCTCTCTGGTGCATTGTATGCGAGCCCAATTAGCCAGGGGCGGAGCCAGAAATTTTGGCCATTGGATTCACTCCATAACTACATTCCGCATAGCTTTATTTTAGTTTACCAAAGTATGTACCAACTCTTAAAAAATTTCCTTATTTTTTGACTTTTCTGAGGCGTCATCGCCTCAGAAATTTAAGCCTTAATGCAACAAGTATCTTACGGAATCAATGAAAGCATTAAGCCAGATTTGATTTTGCTCTTTGTAAGATCAGTTTGTTTATCAAGACACCTGAATTGACTGAACTTGATTCATCAAAGCATCACATCTGTTTTTTACTATTGCATTATAAAAGCTAATAACATTAGCCTTACCATTATGAGTATATAGTCGGCTTTTCCTGTTCCAACCGTTCCAGTCGTTAATTGCAAATGCGCTAGTCTAGCTTGTCCCTTATTGTAATATTTGAAAATGTAGCAGCATAAACACAATGCCTTATGCACTTTATCACTATACTCAAGCCAAGGACCATATTCATCAACAATCCGGATTAAATCTCTGTTGAGTATCTCCAATTTTCCTCTGTGGGTAATTAAAATCAGACGGTTGCCTATAAGGTCCTTCGTTAAATATTTGCGTCTAATCTCATCTTGCTTCTGTGGATTTCTTGTGTACTCTGAAATTTTCTTCCGATCATCCGGATCATAAGGCAACTGATCTAATTTAATTTTTCATGAATAGTAAGCTTTGGGAAACTAGCTGCAGTGACATTTGATGCACTTTGCCTACGTCTAATCTAGTGACCGAGTTCCCTTTGAAAAATATGGCTCCTTAGACTATATCAATCAAAGTTCATGGAGTATTTTTCTAAAAAAAGACGAGGCAAAACAATAGCTATTGTACTGGGCTATTAGTCTAGATAGAACATATACACGAGAGAGAAGATGGGGCAATTTAATCTAATTACCTCAAGTTTTGGGATTCAATCGTTGCAGAGTCAATCTACATCCGCCTGCTTGCCACGGGCGTGTGGCGGCGGCCAGAGTGGCCGTGCAACACGCACATGCCAGATGGGAATTGGAGAAACGAACAAAGGAACGACGAAAAAGAAGCACATGATAGATTTTTTTGGGGGGGTGAGCAGACGATACATGAGGCGTGCCCCATGCGGCTGCATGCTTGCGTGACTCGCGGACTCACGGTTTAGGCATGTGAATGATTTGTGGGATCTTTCCTTTTGGGCTCTTTGTTCCATGTGAGGTGTATTTTGTTTGTTGGGGTCAGCCAAGATATTTTATTGGGTTCACATCAGATAAATATGTACATATACACACGTACTAGGCAAAATCCATTGGGTTCACTTGAACCCAATAGCTCTACGCTGGCTCCGCCACTGCAATTAGCCCGTGGTAGCTAAAATATAATATTTACATGGAAATTGTTTCAATTTAAATTATAATCACTTCTCATTTTTCTACTCGAAATTACATCAATTTATATGTGTTTGCAGGTTGTACGAAAAATCAATAAACCGCTCCAGGGATCAATAGAGGGTGAAGAGTGGTTCCCAATTATCCCTAGAGAAAGGAACACGCCATTGTTTTGTTACAGATGAGCTTGCATGATTTAAGTTTGCACTTCTCAAAAAGAAGAAATTAACTCCTAATACTTTGGATGTTTTGTATGCGGGATCATGAGGGAACATGAGACAGGTGCTATATTATGAGACCGTGGGAGTATGGGAAGGAGGGAGTATAACTTAATATATAATGGCAATTGGACAGGAAACAGTGTCTAACTTGGCCGTGTTGTAGGTTTATCGACTGCACATTCACAATCTAGATTTAGGGTTAATATATATAATTATAACTTCAAATATAATGGCGAGTGCCCTTAGGGCAATTGAGTATGTCAGTTAAAACCAAAAATGCAAAACGGAGACCGAGCTCCATGGAGGCCTTTATTTGAAAGCTTCAAAATTCAAACTTTTCAGTTTCAAAACATTCTGAAAAATAAATACACATATACCTAGATACATAATGTACATGTGTGCAAATATTTAGGTTTAAATATAATAAAATGTGAGCTACACAAAAAAGACAAATCTAGGGCTTTTTTAGCATATGTACTGTTCATCTTTAAAGTTCATGATTTTGTTTTTTGTGTGCAGCTCGCAATTTAAGGTATTTCATCCTGAATTTTTCCATGCATACACTTTACATCCTTGCATACATGTGTAATTTTTTTTCAGATTTTTTAAAACTAAAATTTATAAATTTTAAAGTTTTTAAAATAAAGGGCTCTATGGAGCTCGGTCTCCAAAATGCCCTACTCAGTTAAAACTACTTAATCAATTATACATCAATTCCCTCCCCTGTTGCAATGCATGGGCATATGTGCTAGTATTACTTATTGCTGCGACAGATGTATTTAGAAAGTACTCCCTCCATCCCATAATGTAAGAGGTTGTTCAACACTAGTATAGTGTAAAGAAAGTCTTACATTATGAGACAAAGGGAGTATTATTGTTGATACGTCTAACTTATATTTTTAATTATTAAAATCCTAGTCAAACTATGATTACACTACAAGAGGGCTGTAAATCAGGACGGTGGCAGTATGGATTTTGGAAAAGAGAAGGCGAGATTTCTGAAATAAAAAAGAACTGGTAATAACGGAGCTGGATCACTCGCTGACAGGTGGCTCCCAGCGGCCGCACCTTATCCTCCCGGCGTCTTAAACCCCTCGTCGGGACGACCGACCGACCGCCGCGCCGTCCTCCCAAACCCCGCAAAAAAATGGCGACCAGCGCCACCTTCCTCCACCTCCTCGCCCCTCCGGGCCTCCGCCCCAAGCCCATACTCCGGCCCCGCCTCCGCCGCCTCGCCCTGTCCGTCTCCCCCTCGGGCCCCGACGAGATCCCCGCCGACGACCCGCCCGTGCTCCCCTCCATCCTCGTCAAGAACACCGAGCCCGAGGACGTCGCGCGCCGCCGGAGCTGGGTCGAGCACGGGTGGGCGCCCTGGGAGGAGGCGATGAGCCCCGAGGTGGCCTTCGCGCGCCACAGCCTGAACGAGGGCGAGGAGGTGCCGCTCACCTCGCCGGAGTCCGTCGAGGCGTTCCGCATGCTCACCCCGGCCTACCGCGAGAAGGTGGAGTCCGAGCCGGGGTACCTCGAGCGCCTCTTCTCCATGCGCGAGACGCCCGAGCCCCTCGAGACCTCGTGGGCCGGCCGGCTCCCTCTGCGGCTCGTGCCGCCGCGGGACTGGCCGCCGCCCGGCTGGGAGGTGGACCAGGACGAGCTGGCGTTCATAAGGGAGGCTCACAGGGCGGCGTCGGAGCGGGTGGACATGGAGGCCGCCGCCGCCAAGGGGGTGACCAACGTGGAGAAGGTGGAGGACGCGCCGCAGGATCTGGCGCTGGAGCGGTACAAGGTGTTCCTGAAGCAGTACAAGGAGTGGGTGGATACCAACAGGGACAGGCTGGAGGAGGAGTCCTACAAGGTAGTATATCACTATAACTCAATCGATTATCTCTGTCCAGTACTCGCAAATCCGCAATGGCCATGATGATGATTCTACGAGAAAATAGTTCTGTCATTGCAGCAGAGCATTCTGAATTTGTTCTGGTATGATGCAATCGAAGTTGGCTTTTGAAATTACTGGTCTGCTTGTAGCTAAATGATTGTTGTGGACTGCAAATCTGCAACCCACATATGTGAGAGCTTCTCCAGTCACACATTTGTCACGAGATGTGTTGATCATTGCTCCCTATTATGTTATCACCCTTGATAATTTCAGAAGAAGTGCCTTCCTGCGATTAGTTCAAAAAGGACCTGTAGTATTATTTCAGTGGTGATTAATTAGTTCAAGAACACCCTTGTAGAATGATTATAGTGATGCATTGTGATAGTTATTCCATGATATATTTCCTTGTTGAAGTAGACTGTAGAAATGCTCAAACGCAGTAACTTGGTATCATGTCAGTATACACTATTCAGTAGCCTGTTATGTGCCTGTTTAGTTGCACTTTTTTTGCAAATTGTTTAGTTGCACATTGGTTGTGAACAATGTTGTTCCGCAATCCGTGTACACCTTTGTTTCAACTTTCAACTCTTGTGATTGGTGTTGGCTGGCGGTGCCTTGTTATTTATTTTGAGGTGAACTCAAGATATCTGTTTTGCATTTGCTCTGCACTGCAAAGTACTTCCTCTGTAAACTAATATAAGAGCGTTTAGATAACTAAAATAGTGATCTAAACACTCTTATATTAGTTTACGGAGGGAGTAAGTGTTAACGTCATACTTTCCCCAGTAACTGAACTTTGGAGCCAGTAGCCTAACTTGTTATTTGTCGGGTTATGGACGTTACTATAGCACTATGATTTCCTATAAGCTATACAGCTAGTAATGATTGTATTTTGCCATTATTACTATCCAGACTAGCGATGGTTGCATTTCACTTAAGAAACACAGCCTTTTAATGATAGCCCTGAACGTTAGTCAACTAGTTTTTACCCCCTCAAATGTTCTGGTTTCTTCATATGCTTGGATTATCACAAATTCACAATGATTTTGAGTCTGGCTTGTCATCTCCTCAAGTGTTTGTAGCCATTCTCATCATTTCAGGACTGAGCAGTAATATTCTACTTGGCTATTTTTGTTATGCAGTTTGATCAGGATTACTACCCTGGTAGACGAAAAAGAGGTAAGGACTACCGAGAAGATATGGTATGTCCATTTGCTCTTGAATTTGCTGCCTAATTTAGTTCTATTTTTCCTGGTCCTGTTAATTGCTGATGTGTTGATTGCTTTTGTGCAGCTGGAACTTCCATTCTTCTACCCTGGACAGGTTCCACTTGAACTTTTGATTGTACCTTCCCTCTTCAGTAACTTGCTGACTGTTACCATTTTAACCTTCGATAAATGGTTCAATCTACCACATGCAGATATGTTACGGTAAAGTGATCTCTATTCACCTCCATCAAGGAGCTTTTGTGGATATTGGTGGCACACATGATGGGTATGTACTCCTCTTAATCTTCTGCACAGTTATGGAGTTACCATGGCTGATTTAAGATCATGCGTTATGATATTTTTAGTGACATTTTGTTGTTGTCTTGCTTTTAAATGTGACCTGTTAGCTACGGTGAATAATACCACATGGAAATATTAAGGGCATCTGCATGTTGGCACGAAACTGCATCACAATATTCTACCAATAGCATTATGTTGAATGATGATCAATGAATGGCACTGTCAGGCCTAACTTTGCCTTCTTAGAATATTCTACTTTTTTTACATAACTTGTCATAGTAAGAAGATATTTAATTTGTGTGGCTGCATCTCTTTATATGTTTAGGTGGGTGCCCATAAAAGGAAACGATTGGTATTGGATCCGCCACCATATCAAACCTGGCATGAATGTCTATGTGGAAATTCTGGTTAGTTAGCCTTGAAGTTCATTTTCCAATTTCTGTTGCTGCTTCTGAAGATATCTAATGGTAAACAATATGTAGTGGAGGAATGCCTGGTTATCCACATTGCATTATGATGGTACATACAGACGCGGAGTATTTGAACCGAGCTCACATGCTCTCCGATGAACAGTAACATCCGAAAAAATAGTTTAAAAAACTGATTTTTTTTTGTGATAAACATTGATGAATGTTTTTACCGCCTGCAATTTTTTTGTGATAAAATGATATTCGTGTGGGTCTGGGCAAAAAAAATCAAAATCGATGATCTGAAAAGACTATTGTTGGAAGCATTTTGGAGCATTGATTTTTTTTGTCCAGACCTCCACGAATGTTATTTCATCACGAAAATTTGCAGGATGTTAAAACTTTCATCAATGTTTATCACCAAACATTTTTACTGTACATCAAAGAGCATGTGAGCTTGGGATCAAAAGAGCACTTTCCTGTACAATTTTGTTACTCCGTCCGATCCATATTACTTGTCACAGCTTTAGTACAACTTTATACTAAAGCTGCGACAAGTAATATGGGTCGGGAGTAGTTTTTTTTATAAGATGTCTTTTGTTTTTTCTTTGCAACCTGGATCCTGGAATTTCAGTAACTTTAGTAGATATGCCTTACTAATGAATTATAACTATCTATTGTTTTGCAGGCCAAACGAGACCCATATCGGTTTCGTTTCCCACTTGAAATGCGCCTTGTCTATCCTAACATTGATCACCTAATGTGAGTGCTGTCACTAACTCACTATCCTTATCCTCAGTCACTCTGGCGAGTCCTGATTGTGTGACGGTTTTAATGTCCATTGTGTTATGCATTGCTTCGATTTACCTTCAGTCTCGGTTGACTCAGGGTTGTCTATCTTCTTCCTTGCTGCAGATTTAATAGGTTTGACTTCCCACCAATATTTCACCGAAAGGAGGATACAAACGAAGAGCAGCTGTGGGTACGACTTTTCAATTGATTTAACATTTGCTCTCTTGATTCTGTTTTCTGCTACTTCGTTAAATCTAGTAATTCCCTCAAGAATTTTCACATTATTTTTGTTCTTACTTCATCAGTGTTATGTGCTTGTGTGTGCTTCTTACCTTTATATGCACTGACAGCGCGAAGGTGGAAGGCTGCCCATTCCTAGGAAAAAGCCTTTGACAGACATGGAAACAGAACCTTTGGTGTCAGACCACCCCTTTGTTGAAACGGTAGCCACATATCTACCGCTAACATGCTTGTGTCTCTTGCTCCCTCCTAGTGTTCACATTTGGTTCCCATTCGATAGGTTTAACAGGAATGTTTTTTATCTGCTTGCAGCTTTGGGAATGGCATAATGCAGAGCAGATGATTTTAGACCACGAGGATGAAAATCCAGATAAATTCAAGGATGTGACGTACGAGTCAACAGTTGATACATCCTCATTCGACGAAGAAAACAGGATTCAATACACTGAAGGACGTGTCAAAGAAACAGTGCTTAAAAAGAAAGTTGTGGTACGCATTTGTGTGCCATGATTACTTTGATCAGCATTGAGTCTTTATTTCAGAGTACAGTGATCCCTTAATGATACACCCATTGTGGTTCTGAACTTTTTTCTGTTATAGAATGTAAACATCAAAGAACTCGATATGAAGGCTGCTCGTGCTGAGCGTGAGGTACCGTTTCTTCCATCATTAGCTGGATTTTTTGTTTAGCCACTCTGCCATTCCTTTACTGATGCTGAAATTTAACCGACGCAGGAGATTAAAAGGCTCAAAGCGGAAGCACAAGAAAGAGGAGAGGAGTACAAAATCGGAAAGATGCGGCGGAACATAGAAATGGACGAGTACGATCTGCTGCAGTGGCGTCGCTCTTACGAAGAAAGGGAGGCTCTCCTCAGAGACATATGCTGGTAACTGCGACTGAACAACAAGTTTCATCACACCCAACACACGCGCTCTCATTATTAACACCCATGTAAACCGGCAGCCGGAAGGCCCTGGGCCTCCCCATCGAGGAGCCGGGGCGGTACGACGTGGACGAGACGGTGGTGTACGGCAAGGACTACTACGACCCGTCGAAGCCGATGTACCGGTACGACTACTGGGGCGAGCCGCGCAACACGGAGAAGGTGAAGCTGGAGCGGGACGTGGAACGGCACAACCAGCAGATCATCGGGGACGCCAAGAAGTGGTGCGAGACGTCGTACGAGGACTACGTCCGGAAGAAGACGCTGCGGGAGGCTGCGGAGGCCCGGGAGCGGCGGCGGAGGGCGCAGGAGCCGCAGGAGGAGGAGGAGTACGACGATGACATGGACCTCGACTTCGAGAAGATGACCGACCCCCGCGCCCCGCACAACCGGTTCTACATCACGAAATGAAGAGATGGCGTGGCGTGGAGATTTTAGGTGTAGTAGTTGTTCTGTTGTGTGCAAGCAAGAGATGTGAATATTTGGTAGCTTCGTGGCTGTGATAAAGCTGTGACTTGACACTCAATTGTGCGCAATGTTTTCGAGTGGATGAGTCGACGGGTCGCTCGGGGAGGGCGACTCTAGACTCACGGTCGACAAGTCGACATGGCGATGAGTTGACGTGAGTTAAGCAGCAGGAAGTCAGGGGAGGAGCACAAGTGCACAGCAGCAGCAGCAACCAGGGGAGGAGGGGAGGAGCACACCACCAGCAGCAGTAACCAGGGCCAGCTGAGAGATGGACCACTAGTTATGCACTTCCCTGTGGCCCAAAAGCCCATCTAGTAGCTATATACTCCTCCGTGACCTAATCCACCATCCACACTCCTTCCTCCCTCCCCACAGCTGCCACACATTCGCTGCCACTCTCTTGCCACCTGTCCACCACTCCTCCCAGCGATGGATCTCTCAACTCCCCCGCAGCAGCTCTCTTGCCACCGCTCCTCCTCCCAGCCCGCTCCTCTTGGCGCTTCAGCTTCAGCAGCAGCAGCAGCAGCACGGCGGCAAGGGCGCAGCAGCAGCAGCGAGGCAGCATCAGCAGCACGGCGGCGGGAGAGTGCTCCAGATCCAGCGCTGCCTCGAGTCGTTCGACCCAAAAACCGCGACTGGTCGTGACTAGTCGAGACTAGTCGCGCGAGTCGCTCGACTCATCCCAGGAGTTGAGTCGGGAGGCTGAGTCAGCCCTGGAACTGCGACTCGTCGACGACTAGTCGCGATTAGTCGAGCGACTCGAAATCCATGATTGTGCGTGCCTATGATGTCTTTGTGATCAAATGCAAATGAGAGTTTAGGAAGAGACAATTCCAGGTCAAAGCAGGCGAACTTGGCCTGGTTTAGAATGTTGTACTAGTATAAGAAATGGTTGGTTGGTTTTGTAGATGTAGAGTACTACTCATGAGCAAAGAGAGAGTGATCCGGTGTTGTCTTTGTTGACCCGGCTGCATTTTGGGCTCCTTTTCTGATCAATCAGACGGGTTAGGTGCGTTTAGCAAATCCGTATTTTTAATTAACCGAGACGGCCGCGACAAGTTGTACCTTTATGCTATGTCATAGCAGGGAGTAATTTAGTACTAGTGTTATAGTGTTATGCACATGACACTAATCTAAGTTACTATTTTTATAGTGTAAAGTAATATAGTAGTAGTGTCATAAATGGTTTTATTTATTAATTTTAAGACTCATTTTTTTTAAGAAACGCTATGTTACGGTAACATATTATATTACTCTAAACACATCTTTTCTCATTAAATACATGCCACATAAGTAAATTTGTCTTAGGCTACGCTATGTTACTAGATATTAAGTTACTCCCACTATGACTAGTCTTACGGTTTACTGTAAAAGAGTATGAATGTAAGAGCATATCCAGTCGTTCGCCCCACCAGGGGTTTGAAATAGCGCCACTTGAGGGCCAACCGACAGTAAATTCGGAGCAAATTAGGCCCAAATTCTGCGTGCTTGGACACAAATTCAACAAAAATTAATTTTATCCCGTAGTTCATCACAGAAATCAATACAATTCAATAGTTCAATGAAACAAACTCATAATTCAAATACAAATTAAAACTCATAGTTCATCACATGTCGAACTAGGCGTTTCCCTTGAGTCTCCATAGGTGCTCCACCATATCTGTAACACCCACAATGCGGTTATATCTTTCACGTGTCGAAGCACGACTTAGAGGCATAACCGCATAGTAGGCATGTCGCAAGAGGGGTAATCTTTACACATCTCATGTACTGAATAAGAAAAGGATAAAGAGTTGGCTTACAATCGCCACTTCACACAATACATAAATATAGCATTACATCATCCAGAATACAATCAAGGTCCGACTACGGAACAAAATAAAGAAAAACAACCCCAAATACTAGATCCTCGATCGCCCCAACTGGGCTCCTCTACTGATCGTCCGGAAAAGACACATAGTAACGTCTTGAATCCTCGTCGAACTCCCATTTGAGTTCGGTAGCGTCCCCTGCACTGGCATCATTGGCACCTGCATCTGGTTTTGGAAGTAATCTGTGAGTGGACTGAGCAATCTCACACCCTCGCGATCAAGACTATTTAAGCTTAAAGAAAGGAAAAGGTAGTGAGCTGGAGCTGCAGCAAGCACTAGCATATATGGTGGCTAACTTACGCAAATGAGAGCGAGAAAAGAAGCAAAGCACGGTTTGAAGCTATAAAGATCAAGAAGTGATCCTGAAACTACTTACGTTCAAGCATAACACGAGACCGTGTTCTCTTCCCGGACTCCGCCGAAAAAAGACCATCACGGCTACACACGCGATTGTTCATTTTAAATTAAGTTAAGTGGCAGGTTTTCTACAACCGGATATTAACAAATTCCCATCTGCCCATAACCGCGGGCACGGCTTTCGAAAGTTCAAAACCCTGCAGGGGTGTCCCAACTTAGCCCATCACAAGCTCTCACGGTCAACGAAGGATATTCCTTCTCCCAGGAAGACCCGATCAGACTCGGAATCCCGGTTACAAGACATCTCGACAATGGTAAAACAAGACCAGCAAAGCCACCCGAATGTGCCGACAAATCCCGATAGGAGCTGCACATATCTCGTTCTTAGGGCACACCGGATTGTCCAAACTTCCGGTAGGCTAGCCCAGAGTTTCCCCTGGTGGCCATCGATGGCTGACAAGTTGAAACAACACTTAGAGGAGCACTGGCCCGGGGGTTTAAAATAAAGATGACCCTTGAGTCCACGAAACCCAAGGGAAAAAGGCTTAGGTGGAAAATGGTAAAACCAAGGTTGGGCCTTGCTGGAGGAGTTTTATTCAAGGCAACTGTTAAGGGGTTCCCATTATAACCTAACCGCGTAAGGAACGCAAAATCAATGAACATAACACCGGTATGACGGAAACTAGGGCGGCAAGAGTGGAACAAAACACCAGGCATAAGGTCGAACCTTCCACCCTTTACCAAGTATATAGATGCATTAAAGTAAACAAGATATAATAATGATACCCCAACAATAAACATGTTCCAACATGGAACAAACTCCATCTTCACCTGCAACTAGCAACGCTATAAGAGGGGCTGAGCAAAGCGGTAACATAGCCAAACAACGGTTTGCTGGGAAAGGTGGGTTAGAGGTTTGACATGGCAATATGGGAGGCATGATATAGCAAGTGGTAGGTATCGCGACATAGCAAAAGAGCGAACAACTAGCAAGCAAAGATAGAAGTGATTTCGAGGGTATGGTCATCTTGCCTGCAAAGTTCTCCGAGTTAACGAAGGCTTGATCCTCGTAAGCGTACTCAACGGGTTCCTCGATCACGCACTTGTCTCCCGGCTCTACCCAAGGCAAGGGCACAAGCAAGGGAAACAACAATCAACCATGGTGTAATGCGCAAGCAATATGATGCAAAACATGGCATGATATGCGAGACGTGATATGCAATGCATAAGCGTGCTCCGGAAGGAAAAGATTGAACCATGCATCAACTTGGCAAACCAAGTGCGCCGCTGGAAACATGAGTTGATTTCGGTCGAAATCTATATAAAGATCACCGGAATCGGATGCACGGTTTGCAAATAGCAAGCAAAACAAGAATGGCACAATTCTGCGATTAACAGCACAATGCCATCTAGAATGCAACAAGAAACTAAGCTACTGCACTCCAACATAGCAACAAAGCGCATGGCAGTGATCTACTCAAGATGCTTGACAAAATATGAACACTGAGCTATGACTAAATCACACAAGAGCAGGTTCAAACAAGCATGGAAAAGGTGCAAAAGATATCAGCATCACAGACTTAGTGAAAATAACAGCATGCCAGGAATTAACATCAGGAAGCAATATTTAGAACAAGCAAACATGCTACAGGAACAGAACATAGCAAACAAAGGCATGGCATGAACCTACTCAAAGAAAAGAATAAAAGTCCCTTACTGACCATAAGCCAAAAAGGATCAGAAGATATGATGGCACCCATATAAACATAGCAAGTTTCGTTAACAGATTCAGACTTAGCAGAAAACTGGGCATGGCAAAAACAGAGTTATGAAGGCATCTTTGTGAGCTCGATTCACTCATCACAAAGCCTTGCATGACAAACTAAGCATACTACCAGCAAGAAGACATGTTCATGAAGCTAACCAAAGCAATAACAAGCTCATAGCATGCATGGATCAACTACAACAACCTTGAAAAAATTGATTAACACGTAAACAATATGCCAGGAACATTTTATAGCAAAAGTAGAGCAAGATTGAGACATGCTAGGGCACCCCATAAATGCAAACCGGGGCATAGATGGATAGAGCACAACCATATGTCCAAATCATCCTTACTGAACATACTCAAAAGAAGCACGGATCTCACTGTAGCAACATAAATACATGGCATAAAAATAACAGCAGAGCAATGACTTAGTGAAATTCTAAGTCTCTAAAATCAGCAATATCATGAGAGCTACTTTGCATGCTTTTGCTAGTCACCACAAATATCACAAAAATATATGACATACACCCCTGTAAAGATGACATGGAATAGACCAAAACACATGTAGAGCTCATGACCATATGCAGCACACAACAATTGTAGCAAAAATGACAAATGCTCATACTCTGCTAAGAATCAGCACCTAACATTTTATAGCACTCTTGCATCAGTTATTTGGGCATCAAGATGGACTCAAACAAGCAGGTCACAATGGAACAAAATGAAGAGCACATCATGATGAACATTTTGATATATCAGGCCAACTCCACCGCGCGACCACATCCTGTCCGGCCCCGTCCGTTTGGGGTAAAACAGACGAACGAGGCGGCCTAGCGCGCGACGGCCTGGACCCATCTGGTCCGTTTTGTGTCCGGGCCGACCCGTTTCAAGCGCATCTTTGCGTCGGGTTTGGGTCGCCGCGGACACCGAACGGACGCGCCGCTCGTCTGCGTCTGGCCGCGTGGCGGGGCGGCCACCTACCTCCCACCCGCCAACATCAATGCGCACAGGTGGCAGACCCCACCTGTCATCGGCCCAGTGGAAGGTCACCGTCCTTCTTAAATGGGGAATCCGTGGACCGATCGTAGTCCACACTGCCCCACTCCATCCAGCGGCCTCCTCGAAACCCGACCGCGCTAAACCCTAGACCCCTCCCTTGTCAAGCTCGCCGGCCGGCCACCCTCGACGCCATGGGCTTCTGGAACCGTAAGGGGAAGCACGACCGTGAGGCCGGCTCCTCGTCGGGGCGCCGCGCCGGCTCCGGGAAGAAGGAGGCCGCATCACCACCACGTCGGGCCCCCGTGCCGACGGCTTTCTTCATCGCCCCCACGTCCGCCGGCGAGCGCGACCGGTACTACGTCCGCGCGTCGGTGTGCCGCCATTATTGGGAGACGAGGACGCCGCTTCCCTGGAGCGATGTCCACCTCCCCAACAACTGGCACCTGTCCGTCGATCGTGTGCCGATCCCGCCGGTCCCGGGGAGCGCCCGTGCACGCCGTCAAGAGATCACGCGCCGCCGCCTCCTCCTCCCCGACGACCTGTACTACGACCACAGGTATGCCCCCGACTCCCCGCTGTGGGACACATGGCTCCAGGACGAGCACGACGTGCGGCGCGCGTCCTACTTCGCCGGCACCGTGTCGGGGCCGCGGAGGCCACATGCAGAGGCGCGCAGGCGTACGCGGGTGCGCGGCCTAACGCCCACGCCGTCGCTTTCCCCGTCTCCGTCGCCACCTCCCCCTCCTTGCATGACAGCGGAGGAGGAGGCCCGTCTCCTACAGCGTGTCACGGACGACTCCATGAACACGCACGACGAGCGGCAGTGGGACGGCCTGGAGGAGACCATGGCCCTCTCTGTCGCCGGGGACATCGCCTTCCCGGAGCTGCAGATGGCGGCCATCACAGAGGAGGTGATGGAGGAGGATCCGCCGGCCGCGTTCCAGCAGCTGTTGGGCCAGGGGTGGGGCTGGTCCTGCACTGCTCCGGAAATGGCCGCCGGCATGGGCGTGAACTGGTGCCCCACTTCGACGCGGTCACCAGAGCGGGAGGCGTCGCCACGGGAGGAGGTGGTGTAGGCACCTCCGGTCGTCCAGCCCGCCCCCGTCTACCACGCACCGCCGGCCCACCTGTGGACGCCGCCGGCCTACGTCGACCTCGTCAGCGACGACGACGACACCGGCGGCCAGTGAAGACGGCGACGGCCACGGCACCGACGGGCGCGGCAGGAGCGCGCGGGAGGCGTTTTTTTATATGTTAATTATGAAACTGGGCCTTTTAAGTGGCCGTGGAAACTGGGCCGTTTTGTGGCCGACCCCTATATATGTTTTATGTTTTTTTAAAATGTGTTTATTTAATTTTTTAGTTATTTCATTCTAGTTTTTTAATTTTTTTATTCACGTCCACCCCGGACACGATTTGGGGTGCGGCCGCGCGATGGGCGCACGCACGACCTATCGGACAAAGCCGGACACAGGCGAACCCATCGGTGCCCCAAAGGAACAAAATCCGGCCAATCCGGACGTCCGTTTGGGGTTGCGCGGTGGAGTTGGCCTCATGCATGCAAAACGGATCTACAAATGGGGAGTTATGGCATGTTGAACAGAGCTTCAGAATGCAAAAATAAATGACTTAGAGGAATTTTCGGGTCAACCCTAGTCTTCAGATCTGGATCTGGCGCGTTCCACGAGGTTTGCCAGAGCAGTTCGCCGGAGTTGAGAGGTCCTGTGGCCGGAGAGGTGCGGAGGAGGCAGATCCGGCGCTCGGTGGAGGAGAAGGGCCGCGGGGCGCGGGGAGGCGCGGTCGGAGGCGGCGGAGGGCGGCGCCGGGCGCCCATCGGCAGTGACGGCGAGCAGGCGGTGGGGCGAAGCAGCGGCGGAGCTGGGCGGCAGCGGAGCGGCGGGGTCGCGAGCGAGCGGCGGCGGCAGGGAGCGGGTCCGCGGGGCCGGATCTGGGCCCAGCGGGCCTCAGCGGCGCGCGGGTCGGCGGCGGACAGGTGGCGCGCTGCGGTTGGACGGGCGCGGCGGCGGACGCGTCCGGCCGGATCCGGACGTGTCCGGCGGCGCGAGGAGAGGGGGAGTTATGGTTTTTGCCCGAATTTTTGGAGGGGAGGACATATTTATACATAGAAGGAGGTGTGACTGTCCAAATGAGGTGTAGTTTTCGGCCATGCTATCGTGATCCGACGACGGAGGACATGGGATAGGTTTGGATGGGTTATAGGGCCACTTTAGAGGGGTGTTGGGCTGCAACACACACGAGGCCTTTATGGTTCCCCGGTTAATCGTTGGAGTATCGAACGGACTCCAAATGGCACGAAACTTGACATGCTGTCTACCGGTGGTGTACCAAGGCCGCTTGACAAATCTCGGTCCATTCCGAGAAAGTTTAACACCAGCACATGAAAAGAGACAAAAGGGGGGCGCCGGAGGACATAGGAGTGTCGGATTGCAAAACGGACAACGGGGAAGATGCTCGAATGCATGAGACGAACACGTATGCCAATGTGATGCACATGATGACATGATATGAAATGCATGACATGAACAAAATGCAAAACGAAGGCAAGAACCCAACCACGAATCTCATAACTTAAAGCCGGAAATGGCAAGAGTCGGAGTACAAATATGGTAAGTTACATCCGGGGTGTTACAATATCGTGTTGCAGTTCTTGATGCACCTGTGGGTCTCGGGTCTCCTGACGCATATTGAGGAAGACAGTCCATGATGCTGTTAGCTGGTGATCAATTTAGGCAAGAGGACCCTGCCTGTAATATGGTTCAGTGTCAAACATTGGTTCTTCCTGCTCACTCTCAATGATCATGTTGTGCAAAGTGACACAACAAGTCATGAATTCCCACATTTGATCTTTCGACCAGGTCAGAGCGGTCTACCGGTCAGGAAATCGAGATTGGAGCACACCAAATGCCCGCTCAACATCCTTCCTGCAAGCCTCCTGACACTTGGCAAAGTAGGAGTTCTTGCATCCTGGCACAGGGTTTGAAATAGTCTTCACAAATGTGGACCATCTCGAGTAGATGCCATCTGCTAGGATAGTATCCCTTGTTGTAGTGGCGCCCATTGACCTCGAAGTTCACCGGAGGAGTATGACATTCAACAAGCTTGGCAAAGACATCCGAGACTGCAGTACGTTGATGTCATTTGCGAGTTCGTGACATAAGAAAGAAGGAGTGCCAAATTCAGAGGTCTTGTGTGGCCACTACCTCAAGTACCACACTGCAAGCTCCTTTGGCGCCTTTGTATATCCCCTGCCAAGCAAATGGACAGTTTTTCCATGTCCAATGCATGCAGTCGATACTTTCAAGCATCCCAGGAAATTCTCTTGCTGCATTCTATGCTAGGATCCGAGCAGTGTCTTCAGCATTTGGTGATACACAAGTATTATGGTCCAAACGCTGCCACCACTGCCCTGCAGAACTTGTACAAACACTCAATGGTGGTGGACTCGGCCATGCGTCCATAGTCTTCCAGTATATCACCTGGAGCTCTGTATGCAAGCATCCTCATAGTTGTCGTGCACTTTTGGATTGAGGAGAATCCAACTGTGCCGGTGCAATCCTTCTTGCAAATGAAGTAGCTGTCGAACTCCCGGATGGCATTCACAATCCCGAGGAAGAGTTTTCGGATTATCCGACAACGGCGCCAAAATAATTTCTCGACGTGCAGTGGAGCGTCGGTGAAGTAGTCGGCGTAGAGCAAGCAATAGCCCTCCAGTCGATGCCTCTGCTTGCTCTTACGGCGGCCCGACGCTGAGCCACCTAGCCGCAACTTTGCATTGCTCGCGAACAGGCCGACCAGAGCGACGAGGATCATGAGGTGCTCTTCGTCCTGGGTGTTGGCCTCGGCTTCCTCCTCTAGCAACGCCGCGAACGCCTCCTCATCGTTGGAGTCCATCACCGAACAGGCAAATCACCGAACACTTGGAGGGCGTGGTGGGTGCGCAGCCGCCAGTATCCCACGTCTGCTTGGCCGGAGCCCTGGAAAGCTCGCCCAAGAGCGGGATGGAGGCTACCGCGGCGAAACCCTCTCTTTTAGGCGGGGAAATGTCGTTCTAGCGGCAGAGCAACGGCTGTGGGCAGGTGGGCGACGCCGGGGTCGGCACGGCAGCGAAAGGGGAAGTGGCGTTGTACAACACTCAGGGACGAATCTGGGCGGGGAAAAGTCGTTTGTCGCCTGACAGTGTCGGCCCACGTGTCACTTTTCCTTCCGTCGGAGCCCCCAAGTGCGCTGGGCGCTGACGGAAAAAAAGGCGTCCTGAGAGTACCGAGTGTTTCATGCGTGAAGCTTGGTGCAGGCGTACGATGCTCCGTGTGTGCGCTTGTGCATGCAAATGCTTGTGGTTGCAAGAATGCGCGCTTGTACCGCGTCCCCGTCCCTGATGCCTGACCCAAGTCGTTTACCAGAACCGTTACATCTCCAGCATGTGAGGTGCGGTTTTCACATAGCCCGTGACCAAACCAAATCATCACGCGTTCGTTTTGTGTGCGTGGAGAAAGTATGGTGCGGTGCGGTGCCCATGGACCCGAACCGAATCAAGAGATAAGAGAAGGATGTTCCACCGAGCTCTCTCAGAGCTCAGACACTCTCGGCCGTTGGATCGGTTCGCTTGATGGAATTCAGGCCGTCGGATCGAGCCGCTGGATGACCTCGTCCATCGGATCAAAGAAAAGTTACTGCTGAAATGAATAGTTACCCTGTTTCGTGCCACCGCCTGTAAAATTGGGTGGCCGCCGAGGGCATTTTCGTCATTTCACTCGCAGGGGGTATAAATCACATTGGCTCCTCTGGAGATGACCTAGCCGCCGCCTCCTCCCGCACTTGCACCCCCTCCCTTCTTCCCAGCCGCGGCTCCCCACCCTCTTCCTCTCGCCCCCGCGCCGCCATCTCTGCCTCCTCCCCCCTCCGGCCGCCACCTCTGGCTCCTCCCCTCTCGCCGCTCGTCCTCCTCCTCCCGCTTCTCATCCCCGTCGCGCCTCCATCCTCCTCCCCATTGAATCGCAGGCGGCCCTCCCTTGTGCTAGCCGCTCTCGGTGATGAAGGGCGGCGGAGCCAGGAGCAGCAGCGGCGGGTTGATGCGGATGCGGCTGCGGCTCCCCTAGTGCTCCTCTCGTGCTCCCTCTTCTCATAGACGGCTTCTTTGGGTCCCTCCTCTTGGCCCAGGTAACATGGCCGGTGGCGGTGGCGGTGGATGTGGGGATCATGAACATCACCCTGTAGAGAGGATCGACGACGGCATGGGGTGGTTGCTCCAGCTGTTGTTGTTGCTTGGGGCTCAGTGTCGGTGTCGGCGTGCTGATCTTAGCACCCCTGACCTTCCTCGTGCAAACCCTAGGCTTCCAGCATGGATTGGTGGTGGCGGCGAAGGGAGGAGGTGTGGACTGGGACGGGGTTGGGTGAAGGGGAGGCTACACATGGTGAGGGGTGGCAAAGATCTCATCCTCTCCATACTCCAGCTTCCACTGCACACTAGTAGCCTCTTCTTTATTTCTCTTATCTCTATTTTACTTTGTGCTTACTCTGTTGTGCTTGATTGCTTGCTACTTGCATTGAACATCAATGAATGCCACTATGGCAACAGGGAGTAGTAGCAGTAGGTCAGCTCTGTCCCAATTGCAAATTTCTTTGTTATTGTGTACTGTTATAAGCAATGAATCTTTTGGATAACCTTGGTGATTTCAGAATCTGAAGTGCCATATTTAGTTGCACTGAGAGAGAGAGAGGGAGAGAGAGTGTGTGGGTGATGTTAACCACAGTTTCCTTTTGTTATCCAGATTGGAATTGGCCGGAAGAATGATGTAGACTTAATAGTCGACTGTTCTATTTGTTGTTAATGCCAGTTCCACACATATATGTCGTTGATCTAGCTATTAGCATTATGGTGGCATACTTATGTATGTTATTTCTATTTGCAATGTTGCCCATTGGATGGCAGTGATTGTGTTGCTTGCACTGTGCTTGGGGTTCATATATTTTGCCTAAATGTTGTCGTGCCCCTCCAAAGTTATTTATCCATGTCGTTGACCGCCTCTGTTATGATAGTTCTTTAACGAAGTGGTCACATTCCACAGGAAGAAGAACCCGTAGTACTATGAAGTTTCTGCCAAGAGAAACTACAACTTTGAGAAGCACTTCCTTTACCTTGCATGGAAGCTGGTTAGGTCATTGTCTCTCTCCCACATTGCTTTCTTCGGAATTGGCTGGCCTACCTTGTGGGTATCCATCTCAGGTGCTCTTCTTCGCCGTCCACTCGAATTCGATGTACCACATGCCCTGCAGTTAGCAATCTTTCTATCTTTTTAGGAGTCTTGATGTGTTATTTTCTTCGAAATGGATGATTTTTTATGCGTGTTTGATAATCTGCTTTGAAATGTACGACTTACTGCTTATTAGATTGGATTATACATGTTTGATTCTCTGCTTTGAACTGTACGAGTACCTGCTTATTAGCCCTGGAAAATGAATGGCTTCGATGGGTGCATGTGTGGTCAAGGGATGGTTTGGTTCATGCATCGTACTTACACTGTGTTATTTGTTGTTGATTTGTAGCACAAGCTGACATTGTTTAACATCTTAGGTGGATGTGCTTGGCCAGAAGAAGGAATGGACGCCATCAACCTCGCCCGCTTCTGCACAACGCAGGTATAGCGAATCGTCCTCCCTTCTAAGTTGTTTCCATATAATTGGATGAACACCCGCAGTTCAGTTTGGGCTTGGGCAGTGTGTGTTCTTCTCGAATGCTTACTCTTGATGCTTCGTGTGATTCAACATCGATATTTTGTTCCTATTGATTTACATGTTATACTAATGAAACTTTAGTTATCAAGGGTGTATAATATCTTGGAAGCTTAGTGTTGTAATTGAATGTCCTTCTGCGTTTAAGCTAAAAAATGTTCATCTGCATTGATTCATTTTTAGTTGAGGATGAAGGAGCAACATGCTCATAGTATTTGTATGAGGATAAGTTTGTTTTGTCGTCACATGCTCATTCAACATCAGATGGTCTATTTTAGCATTGTTGGTTCATATTGTTTAAGGATGTGTCTATTTTGCCAGTACTGATATATCCTTAAGCTCCTATCTGATTAAGGATGTGTTTCTCTTGGTACTGCATGTCCATGCTAATTGAGCTTTCTTGGCAGGCGAAGAGTCCTCTCGCGCCCTGGACTTTAATTTAGTTACCTCTCGTTCGTGCCACCACGTGTAATTCCAGTGACCCGCCGAGGGCACTGTAGTCGGCCGGTCGGAAGCCATTCTTTTTAGGGCGATGATGATTAATCATGGCTGAAATAAGTGTGCCTTTGAGCAATTGAGGCACTTGTGGGTATCAAGTTGGATCCTCCCTGTTGTCTCTAGAATCCTTTTTGATCTTGTGATACATGTTGTCCTGTCCTTGGATGGTCATTCTTGTTGAGTGATAACCAGGGCAGCTCCACTGTGTAAACAGATTGATCTGGTGATAAGAGATGACGGGGGTAGGTTATATGATCAAGAAAAGGAGAATCTGAGCCCACTATGCAATGAACCTTGAACCCTTTTATTTGTATTTAAAGGTGTTGCTTATTTATGCTCCAGTGTTTATAGTTGTCTTATGCAAAGATTTCTCGTCTCTCATACCTTTATTGCATTTAAGTTGTTCTTGATCTTTTATTGTTTGTTGTTGGTCCTTGATTTAATCTGGTTAAGTAAGTTGCACTTTGTTATACTAGAAAGACTCGCTCCTAGCAAGTTAACGGTTGAATGGCTTATTTTAATTCGGTGTGATACTATTACTTCTATTTTTCCACAAGTTACCAGTTGCAGCTATTTTTTCTTACATGCTACAAATAATAATGCTACAGGATTTTTTGAGTGTTATTTGGAGATAATGTTGGATTGTTCATGTAAAGGGTGTCTGAGGTAGCATGTCCCATGTTGTTGTCTGCATCCATAGACACCTTTTCGACTGTTGTGATTAAGTTGTTGGGTTAATCCGAGCCATTGAGCGGCCATTTCACTTTGTTTTCTTTAGTTTGTGCTGAAGCTTTCCCCAATTCTGTTTGTCACCCCTGCATTTTTTGGATCACACACCAGACTAAATGTAGTGAATTTTGAAGGATGTGTGTTTTGTTGGCTTTGTAATTTATTTCCTTGCTAAGTAAGCATTTGGGGTTATTTTGTTTTGTTGCTACCTTCTGGGCGACGGGCGGGCGGATCTATGGACGGCATCACCACAACTATATTCTGATGGTCTAATCTCGAGGTGAAAATACTCTCTTTGTCTCTCATTTATGTTAGTTGAATAGTTACTTGATTTGATGTTGGTTAGCGTACTGCTTGCTATTTCTAATTTTTGTTAGTCCCATTCGCAACTACAACTTGCATGATAAGGACAATCGGATAATTCTAATTTCTATTTTTTGTTAGTCCCATGGATGGTAACAATCTTTTACTATTTCTTGTTGTATGCTATCGTATAGTGCCTCCCTACTTGCTCAAAATCAAATGTACATCTATGAGAAGGTACAAATTAAGGTCGTTACGATGGAAGTAGATTGGCATGTTTGCAGAAAAAATAGCCATGTAAGTTCAAAAGAACGTCTTTAACTATTGCTGCTATATGCTTTGTATATTTCCTCTCTGGTTCCTTCAAAATCGAGAGGGCCAAGGTCTCCATCGTTGATTTTGAAGGAAGCAGAGAGGAAATAAAATGTATATAGCAGGAATATGTTAAAATATGTTCTTTTGAACTTACATGTTGATGACGTCCTTGATTGCAAGTAAATAGTTAACCCGATCCTTGCATTCCCCACCAGAAAAGAAAAATAAAGTCATCCTAGCAGATGTGGTAAAAACCGCAGTCAACTTATGGCGAAAGAGCTTACAATGTAAACAAAAGGAAGAATCACCCTAGATTCAAGCAGCTTCAAATGGGGAGGCAGAATAGTAAGAATACAAAACAAGAAAATAATGCAGCCCGACACTACAATGTTCAGGGGCATAGCAGAACAACCTCTGCCTCAACCACCTCTTTGAAAGTGCATTTTGGAGCAAGAGCAATGATTGGAAAAAATGGGAGCATTGTAGCATAAATACTTAAACACGCTAATTACAATGTTAGTCACTTCAGACCCTTAGATAGCCTAAAAGGAGTAGTTTTAGTTTTTCTATATAGAACAAAAGATTTATCTGCAAATAGCAAAAGAACTATATGATAAATCTGCCCCCATCAACACCAAAGAAAAAAGAAGGTACCAAACAACTTAAGAAAGACAACAAAACATTCTTGGAATCTAGCTAGATATGAGCATCTATTGGATAGGAACAAACAAACTTCCCATGCAAAAACAGCCAAGGTAGCCAACAAACCTAAAAGGACATAAAAAATCTACTCTATTGGAGCCTAGATAGATCTAGACATCTCTTAAACCCAATTTGCAGGAACCTAGCTAGACATAAATATATGAGCAAGTCCTAAAAATACAAAAGTGCCTGAGTTCTGAGGAGCCAGGTGAGGTGCTTCGTTTCTTCTTTGCCTCGCGTGGGGGCGAGGGAGGAGACGAAGAGGAGCCGCCGGAGTCCACCAGAGCCGCGCCGGCGATGAAGGCAATGCCCAACCCGAAACCCTAGCCACGGCTGAGGGTCACAAGCGAGCGCGAGACGCCCTCATCCTCTCTCTCTCCCTTACAGGGACTCGCCTATTGCCTGCAAGTCGCCGCCGCCGACGAGACGGACGCGGGAGAGGAAGAGGAGCGGCGCGACTATCCGCTGGGGGCAGAGGAGAGAGGCGTAGGGCAGGAGGAGGCCGACCCCCTGGGCCACGCCGCCCGCGCCGCGTCCCATACGCCGCCGCCTTTACCTCGCCTCGCCATTTCCTCCTTCCCTCCCGTGGGAGGCGGGGCCGGGGCGGGGCATTAGGGTTTGGCGGCGCCAAATCGGGGGGTGGAAGGAGGAGAGGGAGGCGCGGGTGGGGAGGAGGCCGGGCGGCGGCGAGGAAGGAGGAGAGGGAGGCGCGGGTGGATAGGAGGCCGGGCGGTGGCGGGTGAGGAGGAGGCCGGGCGGCAGCGGGAAGGAGGAGAGGGAGGCGCGGGTGGGGAGGAGGAGGCAGAGCGAGCGGGAGAGGAGCTGGCTAGGGTTTCACCACGGGCGGAGCCGGCCTTTTATACCCCGTGTGAGTGAAACGACGAAAATGCCATGGCGAGTAAATAGTTTGGCATGCTCTAGTTTATGGAGTACTCTTGGAAACTTATTCTTCCTATCTTTCTTTTTAAGGGGTTTAGAAGATAAATAGAAATGATTATGTAAGGATACAACCCTTGAAAACTATGTATATTCTTATAGATAAATGAGCGAAATACTTGTTGTTGGCCATTCAGTTAGTGAAATTGAAGTAAGATCTGCAATTGAGACACCAAAAATGTTATTTACCGTGAGCGCTTCCAATCTGCCAGATTCTCTTGGTTACTTAAATTTGTTATTATGTTTGTAGATATTATAATTTACACTTTGTGGACAGCATGCCCGTATATGTCCTGTATATACATCCAAATGAATGGGATGGATAGGATCGGGGCTCTAGCAGTTGTTGCCATGGTAATCACTCCATTTTAACATTTGTGTGTTATTGTTGGTCTTCGTTGGGAGGAATGTGAGCAACGATTTGATGCTGATATAAAAACTTTGAATTGAATCAAATTTAATTCTTTTTGCCTGTCCTGCAAAATATAGCTCAAAAACTTTCTCCTTTTTTGCTTTCAAAGGACGAAGCACATCTCAAATTAGGAGTTGCTTTGTACAATTCATATTTCTTGAACTATATGCAGTTTACAACTTTATCTCTTTGATTTGTCATCAGTTCACTAAGAATGTAAGTAAAATAATACCTCAGGGTTAATATCGTGTTGGCGACCGAGTGTGATGAGCCAAAGCCGCTTGACGAATTGTTTGTGTGCCATTTCTGTGGGTTCTTTATTTGACGCCACTTTAGTAATTAAAACAATGATGGCTCTGATGCCTATGTTGCTTCTTTGCTTCAAACTATAACATGTGTTTTTAGTTCCAACGGTTTTGCATTATGAAAGTCACTCACGGGATTTTCTAGCTTTAAATTGTTACTCTGTTTCTCTGTGTCTGCTCTTCTGTGCCCCATCAGGATCGCCACTCACGCGCTGACTATTGTATTGGCAGCCCGCATAGAAACTGTGGGAAACAAAACTAAAACTACCGCGGAATTCTTTTTATTATTTGCTGCCTATACAGAACAAATACTATTGAGTTTTGGCTAATCTCTCGATGGTTTCTAAACGGTAATCTTGCCTGACCATTGACTTTTTGAGTTCTGTCTTAAAAGAGTATTGTGCACCAATGAGAGAATGTATTATGATATAATGATATGTTGAGTGATCTTCCTTTTCCTCTTAAAAGTACAGATTTGAAAAAAATCTGTACTGGTTGAGTGTTTTGTCTAATTAGAAATAACTCTAATCAATAACCATTACGAAGCCACCTAATTAGAAATGACTCTAATCAATAATCATTACAAAGCCTCTGTGTGTGTGACCGCTGATCTTTCCATTTTCTTGGCTTGCAGGTCGCTGCTAGAGCCGGACAAGGTCATGACTTGCCTTACCTGGTGAGGTACTGGCTAGAAAGAAACACGTACCAGATGGTGCCGTTAAGGACATCGTACTGCTGATGATCTACAGGTCCATTTCTCCTTCTCCCTCTCTCTCATATGTCAAGCTCAATTCCTTATCATTTTGCACAATGGAGGTCCCTTGAAAGCCACTTGACCGAAATCCCGTGTCTTGTGATATGCATTTCATACGGTTGCTTTCCTTTGATATTTTTCTTCTTTGTATTTGTCTATGGATATGAACAATTATGTTTATGATTCCTGCGTTGCATATGGCTGCTTTCCATTGATGATAAATGGTGAACAACTATGGTGTTTTTCCAGCTTAACTACAGAAAGTTGAAATGTGCCTAGCTCGAACCCACTTGTCACTCCAGCGTCTTCCTTTCTACTTCATATATGGTTCTGGTATGTCCTTTATACTCAGTACATTCATGTCTGGTTTTGAGATCTGCTAAATTTAATGTTGCGCCACATGCAAGATAGATTATCTCCATATATTATTACTTTTGACTGACAAGAAGTTCAGATATTGTTGCTCTGTACTGATTATACTGAAATTATTTCTCTCTTATTGCTTTGGATGCTGAAATGTATTTCTGACCCTATACGAAAACAATTTTTTTGTAAATAATGCATAACATAGTTTTTCTGTCGATAAACAAATTTTTGATGTATAAGCACTACCAAATCAGATTACCAGACTAAGAAATCTACCGCTCGCTCCAGTTTAGCTGTAGTTCTGGATCAGGATTTTAATCTAAAACTACTTGAGGCGACAACAAAATACATATACGAATCTGTAATTTGTAGACCACTGTGATAGCTGTAGCATAGTCGAGATGTTGTTGTGTCACTATGGGTATTTATAAATGAAGAAAAATGATAAATCTAACTGGTCGGAGGAGGTAAGCCAGAAGCGAGAATTTGAGCAAGCCATGCCGCAACTGCATTAGGAAGGCTTGCATCACCATTATTTTAAGGAAGTTTAATCCACATATGTTTTGGGCATCTAATTTAAAATTATTGGCTGCATGGAAGTGGCACCTTTTAGTTCTTTGTGCTGCTACAAAAATAATCATGGTTGGGCTGTACATTTGACTGGCAACCTAAGTTGATTTTAGTATTTTTCTTCTTGGTAAGCTTTCAGTTATATTAGCAAAAATGGTGCTTGAAGGTTTCAAATATATCACACCAGAACTATTCCAAGATTGCTATTGAAATCTTCCTTCTGGAAGTACTTGAAGGAAGATTCTTGCCCAGTTCAGCCGCTTTAATATTCTTGAAGGACACATCAAAGATTTCTAGGTGATGCAAATTTATATGAATTGCACATGGTATTTACTTTCAGAAATCTGGATAGTCTAAGAACGTTGGCAAGTTGTGATGGTTATCAAAGTAGTTAACTAATCCTACTTAGTATTAGCTCTTGCCAATCACATTGTATACGTATAGTCTGTAGTTCTCTATTGGCGGCGGAAGACGAGGTGTGCGCTGAGGATCCCAACGAGGAAGAGGTGAGCCGCCGCGACATCGAAGCTCTCGCACCGCTGCTCCCCGTCGAGCTTGCGCGTGCACTGGATCCGGTGGCCAATACAACCCGTCCATTTGCCGGCACCTCCAAGCAACGACTACAGCAGCGGGTGAGCCACCCTACTCGGCAGTTTGTTCTTTGCATCCTTTGAAACGAATCGACACACTACTGAACTTTATATCTGGTCTGCTGTCCTGAAAAATAATACTATCTACAAAGTTGTCTCTGTCCAAAAGATCACAGAGATTCCAGATGATATGAAAGCAATTTACAAGTATGTGAAATATGACCACCCCATGCTTTAATTTAAAAAGGTGTTAGTTTTCACATGTGTAACCTTTTCTATATCATTGAACCAGGACTCTTTAGGAGATCAAGTAGAAAATTGTTGTTGACATGGCTGTCGGTCGTGGCTACTACATTAATCAAAGCCAGGGCCTTAATTATCCTGTAGGTTGACTATACCTTGGTTTTAGTAGCTCTTTGTTGATAACTATCATACTTGCATAGCTGGTTGATTGATTTGATTATAACCAAACTGCACCGACATAATTTTAAGATCGTGATTATTCATATAAAAATGATGGAAGAAATATATGTATCAAAGTCGCATCTGTTGAGATCATGAGTAGGCACAATTGCTCCTTCGAATTATTGTGATATTGTAGTCCTCTTTAGTCTTATAAATTATGTATTGTGATGCTCCACCTCCTTTTCTCTTCTTGCCAGGACATATACTCTGCATGGGAAGTTGCGTGTTTGCTACGAGCTTAAGACGCATCGGCATCCGCTACACCTTTCGATGTACTTCTGTTGTTATGACGTATCTCTTGCTTTTGGTATATTGTAGTGAATTTATTGTTGTGCACAACCATTTGTATGCTATGAATGGGGTCTTTATGCCTTTGTGATCAAATAGAATCTATCAAAGGGCGGCTGCTCTGCTCTTTGTTATTTTGGATTCTGACTTGCTTCTGTTATATTAAACATCTATCCTCTATAATGAATGTATAATTGTGAACCTTCTATCCTCTGTAATGAATGTATAGTTGTGACCCTATTGACATGGGCTATTACTATTCCTTCCTTGGGTCTTTATGCTGTCCAATCAAATAGCAATCTATCATAGGTAGCTACTTTGCTCTTTTTTATTTTGGATCTGGCATTATGTCATTATTTAGAATTAGGCATGCTGCACCTATGGGATGGACCAGACAATGCGCCAAGATATGTTGGCAACAGTTACATTATCTATAAAGACGATCTCATATTTGATTACTCTTGCAAAGATTTGTACTTTGTTTACATCTGGATAACGTGTCGAGCCAGACACCACCTGTCAGCATCAAAATAAAAATATAGCGCCAGAATCTGGATTACTACTAACTTAGCATTACCTGTTTGAACAAAACATTAGGACCGGCGCCCTTGCGCCAAGGCGCGGTCCCAATAGATAGGGGCACGCGTTCCTGGCCGGCTCTCACAGCGGCCGCTCATGCAGTTGCCGTGAGAGCCGGCCGACGCTGCGGATCCCATGATTGGGGCGGGCCATGCCATCATCACCTTGGCACCGTCGCCGTCGGCCGAGGTCACCGTTCCGTTGAGTCGTTCTCCAAGTCACGCAAAGCGTGCCTGCCTGCCTGCCTGCCTGTCCTTTTTTTTCAAACAAAAGGCCATAATAAGCTAATTAATCACGGACCCGCCCGCCGCCACCGGACAAAACCTCGAGCTGATTGTAAATTAATTGGCGCCACATGCAACTCCAACCCCATCGCCCCGGCCCCGGGCGGGCATATTCGCCTCCACCCCACCCCTGACCCGCCAACCGGCATCGGCATCGGCATCAGCTGCGGCCGCTTCCCCTGCGATGCCACCCCCGACCCCCCAACCCAATCATCTCCGGCAGCGTCAGCATCACCTCCCCAGTTCAAAAATACACTCGGCAGAGCAAGTTTATTAGTCAGTTTCCTTTTTAATTAATTTCTAGAGCGAGATAGGGGGGAAAGGGGAGGTATAAGTAGGGCGAATCGCCGCCCATGGGCGCACATAATTTTTTGGAGTAGGAGGGAGGGAGGGAAGGAAGGCTATAAATTTAGTGCTGCGGGTATATAGGGGGATCGCTACAAGTAAGCGCTCCATACCGGGAATAGCCGGCCGTCCGACCGTCCGTCCGGGAGGAAAGAAACGGAACCAGCCATGGGGGACGGTGGTGGTGGTGATGGCGCCGCCGCCTCCTCGTCGCCGCCGGCCGCCGCGGCCGCCCCGGGCTTCTCCTACCTCGCCGTCTTCCACAACTTCCCCCTCGTCGCCGCGCTGCTCGGCTTCGCCATCGCGCAGTCCATCAAGTTCTTCCTCACCAGGTAACCCAACCAATCGCTGGCCGCCAACGACGACTGACGACCCTTGCTCTGACCTTCGCTTCCACCTCCTCCTCCCCTGGACGGCGCCTTCTTTGGCCGTGGAATTGCGGCCAGAGGAGGAGGGTCAAAGTTAGTCTTCAATTTTCACAGATTAGAGTGGGGAATCGTTCAGGGGAGATCTGGTTCAGAATGCAATTCCCTCCGATTCTCTGATTTTGCTCTGCTCCTTGGGGATGCTAGGCTGGAGAATGCGATTCCCTCTGGAATTATTTACTTGCGTCTTAGGGGGGGGGGGGGGGGGGGGGGGGGGGGGAAATGAGCTGGGAGCATAAGCAAAATCGCCGTAATCTCTTCAAATTAAGCATATGGTTTGGTCGGCCCGTGCCTGTTCTGGGGTGGGTGAAATTTGCATTTCTTCAGCTTGAACACATCTAAACAAACGTTGCAACTCACATATTCTCTGACTGCGTGTTTCGTTTCGTTTCCATTCAGAGGCCCTTAACCATGATCACCCAAAAAAGATATTCATACGAGACAAAAACAAACCAATAAATTTGGGCGTTGATCTGACATGATCAATGGATTTTGTGATTAATTCCCCATTACACACTTCTGCGCCTTTATTCGCACTATCAAATAAAAATAAAATACACACTTCTGTGCTTGTTAATTGTTGCAGTAAGTTTTCATAGGCAGATGCTGCTGCAATAGGTCTGATGTGCATTACTTCTTGACTGAATGAAGGTATAAGGAGAAAAGATGGGATCCTAAGCGGCTTATCGGCTCCGGTGGCATGCCGTCGTCGCATTCCGCGACCGTTACAGCATTATCGGTAGCCATTGGCTTCCAAGAGGGCTTCGGCAGTGCCCTCTTTGCCACATCAACGATATTCGCAAGTGTGGTAGGTTATCCATCTCGTCCCATCACGCATCACCTGTTTGTTTATGAAGAAAAATAATATGTTGCTTCTTCCTGGACATAAGCGTTCTACCATGAGTTGGACATTAAAATGTTGAGTGCAAGCATCGTGCAGGATTTTTATACTTAATTTCCTGTCTGTTGATTCATGACGACGAGGTCTTTGAGTTTCGATTTTGTCACTTGATTGGCAGGTGATGTACGATGCTTCTGGTGTCAGATTGCATGCTGGAAAGCAAGCAGCGGTATGTAACATCTGCTCTGATTTTTGTGATTATATATGCTTTGATGTTCTGAGTTTTGTAATTATGCTGCGCCTTGTCCTGACCTTTTCCATTCTTTAGGTGTTGAACCAAATAGTCTGTGAACTACCGGCTGAACATCCCTTGGCTGAAACAAGACCATTGCGTGAACTTTTAGGCCATACCCCGACCCAGGTCTGCTCAAATGTCCTTTTCATTCTCCATTTTTAGTATTAGTTTGGCAGTTCGAAAGCGATGCCATATTTTTACCGCGATCACCCAGTCGCCAGCTGAGCTCATTGCCCGTTCTGGGAGGTTTGCCCCTCCATGATCGTACCAGAAAACTTATTGCCCACTCAAATTTGCTCGCAGGTTGTCGCCGGTGCGGTGCTTGGGTGTATGATAGGTATTGCAGGGCAGATTATCATTGCAGTGACAAGTGTTGTATGACGCTGCTGTGTCTCAAGGTGCAGGAGAATTGCTAGTGTTCTCAGAGACCTGAGAAGAAGAAGCTTCTCTGGTGTTTCTGTGACTTAGGTATCGGTTTGATGTGTAATGATGTGCCGTAGTGCTGTTGAAGATTGAATCAAGTTTTGATAGCACCTAAGTGTATGTTCAGGTGATGTTCTCAGGCTTGATGTACAGATTATCTATTCGATAACTTCATTGCTATGGTGAAAGCTAGAAAGTGGCTGCATCACTAGTTATAATGACTCGCTAATTTTGTTCTTTACGCTTGTTTAGATAGGGATGGCTCGGGTTAGAATTCATGGGGTTTAGTGCATAATAAAACTCACTTTTTGGGGGGAAGATATGGATCTGTATCCCGATTCTTGGGGTTCAGTGTACAGTGTAACAAACAAATCACAACAAAAACACTTGGTCCAAACACTCCCTGTTGATTAGTACAAGAAGCTGACAGCCAACATATCTAAAGCATGATGTAACAAAGATAATTTTATTCACATTGATGTAACATCTCCGGGAAGTTCATGTCAAATGTATGATAATGTAACCAACATGTGTGAGAAGATATCAACAAACAAACCTGACGGTCATGTACATGCAAATAATGCAGCATGGAACGGTTAATGTCCACGTCTAGTGGTCGAGGTTCTAAGTTTGACACTTGAACCCAGTCAGTTAATGAATGTATATCTGGGCATTCTTACACCTGGGGCCTATTTAAACTCAAAATCTGAGAAAAGACTTTTCTAACGTCTGCATAAGCATCTCTCACCGTTTCAGGTTCTGTTCTCCATGCTATGTGCTCATCAGGCCTAACCAAAATAACACTTCTATTGCTTACCTGACACATCTCCCACCACGAGTTGGCAGATGCCCTTGGTATTTCCTCGACATCGACATAGTTTGTCCAGGGAGCCAGCTCGGACATGCTCCCTTTCACTCCCTCGCCCCCTGAACCTTGTGGCCACATGACGCAAACTTTGGCTGATAACTCGAATTCATCTGTTATCCTTAGCATGGCCCGGGCAAGCTTATATGACTCTTTCAGTGGTGCGATAATGATAACAAACTCAACTTTATCCCCACTTACTAGGTCCAGTGTTGAGAACATGCCCTGTAAGAAGTCATCACGCCCACGGCTTACACAAAGGTACATGAACGGCTAAAAAAGAATGTACCAATTATAGGGGTCAAAGGGTCGAACCTCACTCGAAGCAGACAGTGGTCTCACCAGCATGTGTGGTAGCCGTGAAGCAACCTTAGCAGATGGGATGTACTCTCCTGATGACCTCTTAGAATGCTTCTGTTTTTCTGCTTGATAAGTGGTGTCAGCACAATCTTCAGCAACTAGGGCTCCTTTTTCATAGCTGAAAGTGCACAGTAGATCCAGGTCAGAAACTTGCCTATTTGGTGAGAACATAGTATTGTCTCCGGAGGCGGTCTACTCATGTTGTTCCATCAAGTAAACTCAAAAGGAAGATAAACAGTAAAGTTGTTTTGAAGAATCATTCACAGTACAGAGACTAACCGAAAGCCAAGATCCTCTGCAGGGAACTGCAGCTGTAGACTTTTTCCTTCATCAAGAATACTTCTCAATCTTGCTAGTCTCAAGGATCCAAGGGGATTGTTCTCACTCAAAATGTAGTCCGAGACTTGTGTACGACCAATGGAAAATAATCCTTCCAGAACCACCTTCTGTAAATTTCTTGGAATGATTGATCCTAGGCTGCTGTTGATTACTCTGTGCACTGATAGAAACATGTGAGGGATGCGTATAAGGGGCAAGTTACAAACATTCAACTGTAATCAACCATAGTTGTACATGTTGTCAATATTTACTTTTCAAAGAGAATATCAATAAATTGTGCACAGCCCTCTTGCAGGAGCAGGGTACTTTACCTGAGTTTGCAATGGTTGGATCAAGGCCAAGGGTAGCAGGAATAGACATTGCTGCCTTGAAGTTTTCCAAACTAAGTACTGTGTTAAAAATGGCAACCTGTCATAAAGAAGCATGAATGCTATTTCAGTATATTTGTAGCAGAGATGTTAACATTGACGAACAGAAGGCATGCAAGGAGAATCTAACAGGTTTGCGCTCTGACTCATAAGTTTGTATAATTGATGGGTCAGCGATGCCATTTAGAAGTAAACACAATTTCCAAGCCAAATTATGTGCATCCTGAACACCAGTGTTCATTCCTGCGAAAAGATGTCAGGAAGTGCACATCTCTTTATACATTTGAACTTCAGATACATAATAACGAGTTCAGCATGGTAATATTGCAGTATCAAATTTGAAAATAACTACTAACCAAAACCACCAGCAGGAGGAAAGCGGTGAGCAGCATCACCAACTAGGATTACACGATTGTCGCAGCCAACATACTTCTCTGCAACTTCAGCATGCATTGCCCATTGTTTTATGTCTAAAACCTGAATATCTGCTGGCTCCCATCCAACCAATTTGACAATAATTTGCTCGCACACCTAGAACCAAAGGGGAAATACATACGGGGGAAAAGAGTAAGGAGGCGTGTAAATATCGGCATAAAATTTACTCTGCAGACTAGAAATCTACAAAACAAGTATTTCAGAACTGTAAGGACTGCAAATAAGTTCTTGAAAGAATACTACAGAACAAGCATTTCAGAATGACAAGGCTATACAGACTGGGTGCCGAAGATAATTTTTAGTAGACGTTCACAGGTGAATGAGGTGGGAAATGCCAAAAACTAGAAATTGAGAAAAATATTCAACTGAAATCACCTTTGCACTAAAATCCTCAAACATCTGCTGAGGCGGATAAAATGGAACCTGAACATGAAACAGGAGATAAATTAACAGCTAGATAACTAATCATCCTACTTCCTTCAGCATAATGGGCATCTTACTCACAACAGTCTGCTAATTTGATATACCTGCAACACAAATTCCCCATGCTCCAGGTCATGTGCCACGAGCACACCAATTGCATCAGGGTTGAAAATAAAGAACAGCATGCCAGGCCTCTCACTAGATAAATACTTTCCAAGATCCCTGCTCACAAAATGAACACTGACCAATTTCTGCAAGTCCCTTTCACCTTTCATAGATATACCAGCCAACTCACGCACTTTGCTTCTTGCGCCATCTGCCCCAAGAAGAAGGCCACAGTGAAGCTTCCTCTCCTGCATCCTCCCCCCATTGTTAAATGATGCTCCAACCAGAATGCCGGCATCGGTCAGCTGAATGGAGCTACACTCGTGTCCCATCAGTATCTTGTTTTCCAGCAGCAAATCTTGAGCGGAGCTACCGCCAAGCTCATCAGGAAAGCACGTCTCAAAGCCAACGTCATCCAGTTTCTTGAGTAGCAAATCCACTAGCTTGTACTGCGAGAAGTGTGCGACCGATATAGGACTAATGACCTTGTCAAAATCTGCACAAAATAATCGTCAGCCGGTCAATGTATGCAGCGAGGTTCAGAACATCGCGCACGCAAACACTTCAAGAACTAAACTCACCTTCCTGCTTCATGTGATCAACTGAACCGAGAATGGTTCCGGAAAGCGAGGTACAGTACACGAACTTCCTCCACAGGTCCACCTGCGGCTGAGCCCTCTCGATGTCCCCAGCCAGGCCGTCGAACTTGCGGAAGATCTGCCAACACCACCCAAACCTATGAAATCACCACCCACACAACACACACGAAGGGCTGAAATGGCAATGTTGGGGGTGCGCTTGGCAGATAACTGATAACACACCTCCATGGTGCGGTTGTTGATGAAATGCGCCCGGGGGTGCCTAGTGAACTCCATGCTTCTCTCTAGGACCGTGCATTTGATGCCTGCGAGGTTTCAACAAAACGAAATGTCAAATTTATCAGCTGAGCTCCGATTGATCCACTGAACATCTGATTGGGGCGACTCCGCAGGTGCTCACAAACAAATCCTCGCCCCACGCCTACCGAAGCGCGAAGCAGAGCATAGCTCGCGGAGGCTGGTGGCGCTTACCGAATTTGGCGAGGAGGAAGGAGAGGGCGAGCCCGACGGGCCCGGCCCCGACGATGACCACCGGCAGATGCGGCGCGTGGCCGCCACCGCCGCCGGCGAGGGAGGAGAGGAGCGGGCGCTGGAGGCGGCGGAGGCGCAGCCAGGAGATGCCCCTGCCCGCGGAGAAGAGGCGCCAGCCTCCTCCGGCGGCGATCGACGGCATCGTGGCCTCGGCGGTGGCCGCGCAGGCTGCCGCGGTCTGCGAGAGGGGGTTGTGGGTTTAGAACGCGGACACGAGTACGAAAAAGCAGTTGGGCCGATGGAAGTTGAGCGATGGCGTGTTCGGTAGCCCTCTGTGGCAGGAAACTCCAGACTAGTCACAATGGGTAACTTACACTAGTTTGTCTTAAAAAAAAGTAACTTAGACTAGTAACATGCATATGTTATTATGTTACTATATCTATAGTGAGGAGTAACATATGTACGGTGTCATATAACACTTTATTTATTAGGTTGTAGACTCATCTTGTCTTGATATGTGTAATGTTACAATAACTAGTTATGTTAGCACATGTCCCTCTTTCCTTATTAATTACTCGCCACCTCATCTGTTTCGCCTAAAAATGTGCGATATTACTGCTGGAATTTTGTCTATTTTGGGCCTAACCCAATAGCAGTTTCAGAAATTCCTAATAAATCCTAAAGACCCACTTAGCCCATTTATGCAAGGCAAGAGGTGGTACAAAAGTTTAGTCCCACATTGCTAGTTTAGTGGGGGTTGGACCTCCTTATAAGGGAGGTTCTTTCTCCACTTGTACGAGCATGAGAACAAGAGGGATATCCACGCTCGCTCATCCTCCGCCCGCCTCGCCACGCCACGCCACGCCAGAACTTCTCCTTCCTCTCGCCACCGGTTCCAATCTCTGAGCTGCTGCTGTCTTCCTCATCCCGGCTTGCGACCTGCACCGCAGGTCGGGACAGTAGGCCTCCGAAACCGCACCTCTTTGAGTCCTGTACGGGAGAAGGGTGATAAGATTTTTGGGGAGCGCTCTGCGCGACTACTGACTAACTCCTTCGTACGCTGCTGTCACGTATGTGTTCTTCTTTCTGTTAGATATCCTGCCACAGTTTCTCGTAATAGTACTTGCCCTAAATATGTTAGGTTCTACCTCATATATGCAACTAGTTCTACTGTCTGCTATGGATATGATAGGCTACGGTCCATATATGCGGAAGCTATTTACCTTCTCTCTGTCAGAACGCATGACTTGTTTTATCTCTACTATATTAGTCATGCTTTATCTAGTATTTCTGTTAATAAAATCATTTGGTAAATTGCTCATATTTCCAACAATCCAAAAACCTTATTATAGGCAATTTACCCCAAGTAGTTTTGCTGCTTCCATGAGATCTCCTATGTTTGAGGGTATTCACTACAAGAGGTGGCGCGTGAGAGCAGTCTTATGGTTTCAAACCATGAGTTGCTATGACGCCACTCTCGGCAAACCTGAAGAGGAGCTTGATGCTCAACAGGCACAAGCCTTTCAGAAAATGGATACTCTGTTTAAGGCTGCTCTCTTGAGTGTTCTTGGTGAGAACATAGTTGATGTTTATGCGTCAATTGATAATGGAAAAGATATGTGGGATGCACTCGAGGCCAAGTTTGGGGTCTCGGATGCTGGCACTGAGCTGTACATCATGGAGCAATTCTATGACTATAGGATGACTGAAGAGCGCTCCGTGGTTGAGCAAGCTCATGAGATACAATCATTTGCTAGAGAACTTGAGCACTTCGGTTGTATGCTACCGGACAAGTTTGTTGCCGGAGGTATCATCACTAAGCTTCCTGCTTCATGGAGGAACTTTGCTACCATGCTGAAGCATAAGAGACAAGAGTTTTCCGTCCCGGATCTCATTGGCACTCTTGATGTGGAAGAAAAGGCAAGAGCAAAGGACACACGTGCTCGAGGTATTGAGGGGGGATCTAGTGCCAATCTGGTACAAAAGAAGAACTTCCAGCCCCACAAGTTCAAGAACAAGGGCAAGTTTGATGGTAAAGCAAAGTTTGATGGGAAGAATAAGGATGTGCAACACACGAACTTCAAGAAGAAGAATAACAAGAAGAAAGGTGTCTGTCATGTGTGTCGGGTTTCGGGTTCCGGCAGACCCTTGAGGTTCGAACACTGGGGTGCGCGCGGAGATCTCTCCCCTACCGATCTACGTCCGATCCTCTCGTGCGAACTAAGATGAAAATGGTAAACAACACAAGGGACACGATGTTTATACTGGTTCGGGCCACTGTTGTGGTGTAATACCCTACTCCAGTGTGTGGTGTGGTGGATTGTCTCTGGGGCTGATGATGGACAGTACAAGGGAAGAACAGCCTCGCGAGAGGTGTTCTTGAGCTGGTGCGATGAACTGCTAGGGTGAGTTCAGTCGCCTCTCTCTCTCTCTCTCTCTGCTATGGTTCTACCAGATTTCTAGTCGTTCCCTCCTTCTGTGGTGGCTAGCTCTATTTATAGAGGCCCTGGGCCTCTCCCCAAATAATGAGCAGGAAGGGAGCCAACAATTGGCCATTTCGAAGGGGAACATCTAGTACAAGTTATCCTGACCAAAGGTGGTCTTCGGCTGCCAAAAGCACTGGCGATGACGCCGTCTTGGGCTCCACGGTGACCTCCGTCCTGCCGTCTGGCTGGTCTTGGTCTCGTTGCACCGGAATGGTAACCTTTGCCTGATGCCTTGGCATGTGCTTGCCCCCTTTGCACCAAAGAGGAAACAAGGACACTGCGCAGGCCGGCGCCCGCCTGGTCTCGATCGTCATGGCTTGCGTCACGGGTTCCTCGCGAGGTACCCCTACCTTGATCTCTTCGCCTCCTCGCGAGCCTGCCTGATGAGGCTGCCTTTGAGGAAGCTTCCCGTCGTCCACTCCGCGAGGGTTGGCCCCTCGCGAGGGTCTTGAGCTTGAGCTGATGAAGACGGGCCGTGCTGGGGCCCCGCTTGAGCCACGCCGCGGGCCGCAGGCAGGCAAGTCTGGGGACCCCCGTTCCCAGAACGTCGACAGTAGCCCCTGGGCCCAAGGCGCGTGCGGGCTTGGCTTAGCTGAGAAGCAAAGGGGTAAGCGCGAAGTGCCGCGGGCCCTAACAGCATGCGACCTTGGGTGCCGCGTGGCGGTTGATTGGGCGTGGGCGTCTGCACTTCCCACGATGCCTTGCTACGCGCCCGGCTAAGCGGATCCGTAGTTGCACACAGTTGTTCCTCCTTTGGTTGCCCGCTCGCCTCCTACCTTTACTCTTCTCCGAGCTCCAACCCCCGCCGCCAATCCGACTTGAGCTCTTTCCCTTCCCCAACGCCATGGCTCCGACAAAGAAGGGAAGGGGGAAGAAGCCCGCGCCTCCGTCCTGCGCACTTCCAGCGGCGGCCCCCGCCATCGATCGGTCAATCATACTCAACCCGGAAGCCTTGGACAAGGTCCACTCCGCCCTTGCTTCCATCTTCAACGAGTGCGGCCGGACCACAGTTTGGCCCGCATCCCGCGCCTTTCTTGATAGGACCGTCACGGAGGTCCGATTCTTTGCCGACGCCCTATGGGCGGGTCTGGTTCTCCCCTTTTCTGCTTTCTTCAATGTTGCGCTCTCCCATTATCAGATCCACATGATGCACCTCGGGCCGGAGTCCATTACCCTCTTGGCCGTCTTTGCTTTTGTGTGCGAGGCGATGATAGGCATCCCTCCTTCTGTTGCCCTGCTGCGCCACTTCTTCTCCTTGCGCCTGAGCGATCCCACTCAGTGCTTGGGGTGTGTAAGCTTCTTCGTTGTGCCCGAGACGGCTGCTTCAGGGATTGACTTCGGCCTTTCGCCTTCTTAGGCCAGGTTCAGAGAGCGGTGGCTGTACGTGGACGTCGTGGTGCCCAGCCCCTTGCTCTCGCACCCGACCTTGCCTGTTGTTCCCAACCCAGGCTGGGGTCATGAACCGCTCGCGAGCCCCCGGCTCGCTTTCGTCTGGCGCCGCTTCGAAAGTTTGAGGGCGCACAATGTGACAGCGCCCAAGGTGGTGAGGGAGTTCCTTCTGTGTCACATTGCTCCTCTCCAGCGCCACTCTCGCCGGATGTGGGACTTTGCGGGGCGCAGAGACCGCATGCGGCTTCAGGAGGAGGATTTGGCGCCCGAAGTGCTGCGAACGGTGCTTCGGGTCTTGAATGGTGATCCTTCCCCAGGCAGCCTACGGAGCGGTGGCGTCCTTCTGTACCTTTGTTTCGGCAGGGCTGATTTCGTGAAGCAAATGCCCAGCTTCGACGAGTGGGAGCTATGCCCGGCTAGCCTCACGGGGCCGCGCGAGAACCTAGTTGTCGTGGTTGCTCCCCCCCCCCCCGCCCACAGCGGTTCCTCCCCAGGCGATAGAGCGGGAAGAGAGCCGGCGGGAGCTGAGGTGGCTGATGTCGAGGTGGTGGCGCCGCGTGAAGCCTCGAAGGCGGCGTCTCCCGGGGCCCGTTCTGGGGCGGCGGTTGATGCAGGGTTTTGGCCTTCGGCTCCTGAGGCTGGGGCTCCCGAGCCCCCAGTCGTTCTTCGCGAGGCGACGCCCGACGGTGCCCCCAAAGCTGACTCCTCCGGCGCCGATAATCCTGAGGCTTCTTCTGCGCCCCAGGCCGCCCCCCGCCCCAGGCGCTTGGGTCGGTTTCGTGTAGACTTCGAGGCCCTTCGCAAGAGGAAGGAGGCCTCAGGCGGCAGCGACCACCCTTGCCGCTTGTTGACGCACAGGAAGTACTTTGTCATGGACGAGTAAGCCTTCTTCTTTCCCTGCTCACTTGCTCTGTTATCCTTGTGGCTGATCGTGGCCCTTCAGGTCCCGCCTTGCTGAGTCCGTCGAGTTGACCCAGGAGCCAGCCCCCGCAGCTTCGCCCCCTTTGCTGGCTCCGGGTCCGCCGAGCTCAGGTGGCGCCCTCGCCGCTGGACCGGTTGGTGGAGTGATCTGCTCCATAGGGCGCCTCGAGCTTGCTCGCCCGATGCCCTTTCTTCGCGAGTCTTCTTGGGGCGCGTCAGGCTTGCCCCGTGCCCCTTCTCTGGTCATAGAAGGCGAATGGCTGAGGTCTGTCCTTGGCTCCTCCTTCGTGGGTGGATCGACGTCGGGCCGGACTCTCAGGGTGGTCCATCTAGCGACGGCTGGGGCGGCAGCCCCCTGCCCCACGCCTGGAGGGGGCTTACCGCCCCAGGGCCCTCTGCATGCTCCAGCGGAAGAGGGTGATGTGGAAGAGGTGCTCAGGTGTGCTCGGGAGTGTCGTGCCCTTCGTGAAGAGTTCCTCCAGGGGGCGGCGGATGCGGTGAGCCAGATCGGGGCAGAGCTTGCTGACGAGGATGCGCGCCTCGAGGCCGAAGGTTTGCGCCTTGTTGAGGAGAAGTGTAAACTAAAGGTTGTCATAGCCCTCGCGCATCATCAACATGATCTTGACAATGCGAAGGCTGAGGCGTCGCTGGCAGCTTCGCGGGAGGCCTGCTCCCTGGCTGTTGAGGAGGCTCGGGAGGCAGACCGACGGCGCAAGGATGCGGAGGAGCGCGCACGGGAGCTCCAAGCCTGAGCAACTCCCTGGAGCAGCAAGTGGAATTGCGCCAGGCGGCCCTTGAGTCGATGGGGGTGGCCTCTGTCGACCGGGTGGAGCTTCTTAAGCGCGAGGAGGTGCTGACGCTGGAGGCCGCCGAGCGCAACCTTGACCTTGAGCGGTTGGAGATGAGGGAGCGCCCGGTGGCCCAGGCGGAGGATGACGTTGCCGCGCGCGAAGCCCGAGCCCAGGAAGAAGTCGATCGCCACGTGGCGGAAGCTCGCTCGGCCCTCGAGCGCGAACACGGGACGAGGCTGGGGCTGATCAAGGCCGAGGCCGAGGGCAGGACCGCAGCCCTCAGGGCCAAACTGGCCGAAGCAACGCGCCCTCGGCGTGGCGCAGGCGGAGCTGTCCTCTTCCCGGGCCGAGCAGCTTCTTCTTCAACAGAGGGTCGATGACGCCGATGCCGGGTGGTTGGTGCGACATATGCCAATGGATGGCTTATCATTGTGGGAGCCAATAAAACATCGCCGGTGCCTGGAAACGGGATAAGCGAAGACATGCACGCCGGTGAATCTTACCCAGCTTCAGGGCTCTCCGTGGAGATAACACCCCTAATGCTGCTCTGCGGGGTCTCCGCATGATCACTAGTTCGTGGGTTGCTACAGAATGCTCCTTGAGCTGTTCGGTAAAAGGATGAGGGAGGGCCAGGCTAGCCCGCTCCTCTTCTCCTTGTGGTGTCTAAAATCCATCCAAAGAGTGATCTCCCTCTGCATGGGAACCCTGGGGGGTTTATATAGGCCTACCCCCAGGGGTACAATGGTAATCCGGCTGGGCGTGGGCCCCAGCCGTCTATGTCTATGCCCGCCGGCTTCTCCGCCGACTAGTGGGGCCCGCCGACTGGTGGGCCCGCCGGCTGCCGACCCTTTGGCCGACAGGACGGCCCCACCGCTTAGGGATCTTGTCGGGGGCTGGTTATTGTTACCTTGCCCCTGGTGACGATGGCTTTGTCGTGGTAAGCATGGCTACAGTGCCGCCGCGAGGCGGCTCATCACTGTAGCCTTACCTTCTCTTGTCTCCTTAATGAAGCACCTCCTTGGAGGGAGAGAGCTGGCCGGCTGTTGGAAGCCGGCCATACCATTGGCCGACTGTGGGAAGCCTGGTCGCCTTCGGGATCTCCCTGACCGAGGGGGCCCGCCACCCACAGGTCGTACTGACCCCTCGCCGTGGGTGACGTCACGATCATCGTGGCAACAGTGTCACGCCGGACGGGGATGGCCGCCCCGTACGGTGCACTGTGGCCATGCGTGCGCCGGGATTCAGGGGTGGCAGGCTTTACTGTAGCCACGCCCCGTCTTGTCGCCGTTATATGGGTGCAGACTCTAAGGGCAAGATCTTAGCCGCCTGCTGAGGGGCCGGCTCCTCGGAGTCGGCCCTTTTATGGCCGGCTTCTGGAAGTCGGCCTTCTCATGGTCTTGTTTCTCAAGGATTTCAGGGCTGGGCTGCCTTTGCGCAGCCGGCTTGAGAGGTAACCGGCTGGGGGAAGACGACCTCATGTCCTGGAAGCTTGGAGGCTTGTTCGGCCTGTAATTTTTCTGAAGTGTCAGGGGAAGCCGACTAGGCTACCCGTGGTCATTTACTCCGACAGTAGTCCCCGAAGCTGGTTGGGCTCCGAGGCAGAAAAAAGTCGAGGAGCCCAGTCAGCTTCCTATCTTGAGGAGCCGAGAACCGGAAGCCGGTTTTGACTAGGCGCATCGTCTCTTAGAGATCCTGAAGTTTGAAGGCGGGTGCCAGTCGGCGCGCGAGTCCGGCTGTGAACTGACCGCTCGTCTTCTGTGCGCCACGTGGCATCCTCCGGCTGGAGGGGTCTGCCAGCCCATGCGCGCGACGGGACGCCGCCGCAGTCTGGGGCCCGCCACTACAGGGCCTCGGCCCATGCGCGGATCTTCTGCGGCCTGGACGGACCACGCGCGCCCCAGTGGCGGTTTCCCCACGCTGTAATGGCGCAATAATCGCGGGGCCTGGGGGGAGTGGGTGCAGTTAATCCTACGCCCCCACGTCCTGCCTCCTCGGCTTCGCCGCACGAGGCTATAAGTAGGGGTAGAGAAGGGGAGCGCCAAAACGCTCGCGCGCTCTCCCTCGCTCCGCCCCCTTCTTCTTCCTCCTCCTCTCGTCACGACAGCCACCTGCCGCCGCTCGGCCTTCCTGCCAATCTTCTTGGCTCGCCGCCGCTTCGTCGCAGCTGGGTCGTGCGCCCTCCTTTTGTCGCACCTTCCTCGCCGCCGCGCCGTCCCCATGGCGTTGTCGAGCTCCTGGGACGGCTCCAACGTCCATGACGACCACGTCGACTTCCTCCGTCGGACGCGGCGGTTGCCGGGCACGGATCTCGTACGGGTTCGCCTCGCGCCGAAGAGGGAGATCTCGCCGGCGCCAAAAGAGGTTGAGCGGGTGATCTTCCGCTCGCACTGCCTGCGCGGCCTCGGCCTGCTGGCGAGCGAGTTCCTCCGCTCGTTCCTTGAATTTTATCATCTCCAGCCGCATCACCTCACTCCCAATGCGGTGATGCTGCTATCAGCCTTCGTCACCCTGTCCGAGGGTTTTCTCTGCGTCCTCCCCACTCTTGAACTGTGGGGAGAGTTCTTTCAGTGCAAGCTCGGCACCGTCGTTGCGGGCGTGCCCGCCCCATGTGGTGCCTTCATCGCTATGCGGAGGGCGAGCGACAACAACCCGTTTCCGCTCATCCCGCTGATCCAGTCGGTGAAGCTCTGGCAGAAGTCCTACTTCTACGTGAAGAATATTGCTCCGCAAGGCGACTTCGTCAACCTGCCAGCTTACATAGCCGGCCCGCCGGCTGGGAGGCAGCCTTCATGGTCCTTCCGGTCCAGGTCGCTGTCTTCGGGCGGGTCCGCCTCCATTGCCCGGCTCCGGGTGATGATCCAGTCGGAGGGTCTGTCCAGGGCCGACCTGGTGGCCGCCTTCGTGGAGCGTCGGGTGCTCCCGCTCCAGGGCCGACCTCATATGATCTGCCAGATGAGCAGTCGCTTCGACCCATGCCGGCTAAGCACCAAGGAGATGCCTCACGCCGAGGTGTCTTACATGGTGAACTACATTTCCAACTGCAAGCTCACCGAGGAGTGGCAGTATGGCAAGGTGCCGTACTGTCGCGCCAATCCTCCACCGGTGGTACGTTTCTCTTCCTCTTTGCTCGTTGTCGAGTTCATGGTGGCTGACTCCTGACTAGCCGGCCTTTCATTGGCAGAACCCCATGCTTCCGCCAGCAGCCGGGGCCGCAGGGGTTGATGCCAGTTCCTCCCCGACCGTACGATTGACAATGTAGACGACCCAGACCTGGGGGCGGCCGCCACGGAGGACGACGTCGCAGGGGAAGGCGGCAACACAGGAGGGTCCGGGCTCGGGGCCGGCTTCGAGGACTGGCCAGATGACGACGAGGCTGAAGTCATCGCACGCCGCCGACCGGTGCCCGAGCACCATGGTGCGGGCCCATCCGTCGGGCCGACTGCCCAGGGCGGCGCGCAGAAGCGCCAGCCCGCGTCGACCCACTTCGGCAGTCGGCCGAAGAAGCCCAAGAGTACCGCGGCGGCGACCAAGCGGGACGAGGCGGCCGCGAAGGCAGCCCGCTTCCGCAAGGTGGTGAAGCAGCCGCAGGTGGTCTCAGCGTAAGTGTCACTGTTCTTATGCCTTTCTTTTTTCTTCTTCTTCGGTTGATGTTTTTCCAAACCCTTTTTCTCAATTTATCAAACACGGCCCCTCTTTACCTTGGGCGAGTCCCGGCCGCCTCCATAGTCGGAGCCGTAGGAGGGTCTTCAAACTCACGCCGGGTAGATCCCCGCGCCGACCTCCTAGAGGCGACGGAGCGGAACACGCGGGAAGCGCGAGAGGAGCGGGAGGCGGAGGAGCGGAGGGCGGCTCGGGAGGCGGAGCAGAAGTCGGCGGAGGCGCGAGCCGTCACAGCCGCCAAGGCCCAGGCGGAGGCCGCAGACGCGGAGAGGGAGGCGGAGGCCCTGCAGAACCAGCCTTCGCAGTTCGTCATTCCCCTTCGTGCCGCGGCTCCTGACACCCCTGTGCCCCTGTTGGAGGAAGCCGGCCGCGGCCAACCGGAGATGGAGAGGGAGACGATGCCATCGCCGCCGACTGTAGCGGGCCGAGGAGGCCAGCCTGAAGTGCCGCCTGCGCGGTCGGCTGGGGGCGAGCCAACCGTGGGAGGGGATCTTGTGATCTCGTCACCGCTTCGCCGGCGCGCGGGGAAGGCGACTTCAGCGCCGGACGCGCAGAAGACCGTGGACGCCGGCTCGTCTGCCCAGGACCTAGAAGCGGCCAGCGACAGCTCGTCCGGGTGGACGCCGGGCGGCGGGACAACCGTGCTGAATGTGGCGGTGCAGGACGTCCGGAGCCGGCTTCAGGCCCAAGCCACCGCGCTGAAGCAGTACACCCAGGAGTTTCTCATGACGCGGTCGGTTATTCGGGTGAGTCCTCCTGCTCCTTTGATTGCTTTTAATTTCTTCCGTGGGGGCGCGTCAACGCACCCACTGGGTGTAGTCCCCGAGTTCCGAGCTGTCTGCTGAGCAGGCGGCTTGGAACTTATTGGAAAGCTTGATTACCATCTTGTTTTTACTCACGTCCCTTGTCTTCTCTGCAGGAGTACCACAACCTCCGCGCGGCCGCCTTCAACTCCCAGGGCCAGGAGTTGAATCAGAAAGCCACTGACCTGACCGAGAGCCGGAGTAAGCGCTCCGTTTTTATTTTAAGTGGGGGCGCATCAGCGCACCCACTGGGTGTAGTCCCCGAGATTCGGGCCGACTACCGAGTAGTCAGGTCGAATCTTTTCCTGACGACTTCTTTCTTTATATTGCAGGGGCCAATGCCGACTTGAGGAGCCAGTTGAGCGGAGCCCAGACCGCTCTTCGTGCCAAGGAGGCCGAGTGCACCGCCCTGGCTCAAGAGTGTGACCGCCTGGCCAAGAGGTTGGCCGACCAGGAGGAGAGCCACAGGGCGGCCCTGAAGGCGGCGCAGGACAGCGAGGCCGCCCTCAAAGCCGAGTATGAGACTGAGGCGGCAAACTGGGATGAGATGAGGTAGACGCTGAGCCAAGGCTACAGCCGGGTGGAAGTCTTGATTGACGGTAGGCCGCCTTCTTCTTTGCTTCCTTGCCTGCCTTCTACTATCTGATTCATTTTTTGATTTTGTGTCGCTGCTTTCCTCTTTGCGCAGATTACTTCCCCGGCTACTCAGCCGCCGCCACCCAAGCCATCGAGGCCTACCGCGACACGCGACGGCAGGCGGGGACCGAGATTACGTCGAATGCCAGTCGGTCACTTGAGGAGCAGCTTCTGGGGCTTCAATCCCGCCTGCAGCCGGCCCATCGCATGCTCCGCCATCTTCAGCGCGCCGGAGCGCAAGTGCTGGACGCCCTCTGGCCTGGCGAGGTGATTCCGCGCACCCCAAGTCGGACCACCGACTGGCTGGGGATCACAGTCGGCCGCTTCGAGGCTTGGAAGGCGTTAACGGCCCGCTCCAGCGCTGGGCAGGCTCTGGAGTTCGTCCGGGCTTGGTATCCTGGGCTGAACTTGGACCAGCTGAGCACCTGGCGGCAGGAGGCTGACGAGGAGCTGGAGGCGGTGCGGCCGGCTATCATCCAGCGCGCCTCGGCGATCGCCGAGTATACCGATACCAGCGCCTTTGCTCCTGAGGTGGATGACACCGGCGTTGCTCAGCCGGAGGAGTGGTTCGGGCTGAACCCGGCCGAAGGTGAGGACTCGGCGGAGGAGATTGCCTCCAGTGATGAGGGCGAAGAGGAGGAGGGAGAGGATGACGAAGACGCTGCGCCGGATGGTGAAGCGACCAGCCCGCCTCAGCCCGATCGTGCTTGTAGCAACGATGCCGAGACTCGCCAGCCGGTCACTCCTCCAGCCGGCACCGCCGACTCCGCCAACCTGCCCCACTCGCCTGTTGCTCCCCTGGCTTGATCCGCCGTCCTAGCTTTCCTGCTTGTTACTTCTTTGAACAATCTTTAAATTTGCACAGTTCCACCCACTGGGGGTGTATTCAGACTATGTTGAATGCTGGCCTTTCGAAGGTCTTTTATGTAAATATTATGCATGTGTTTGGCATCTGTTTATGTTTGCTTTTTATCCTTTGGCTTTTTCCTTTGCCGCGTTCCCTTGGCCGCCGCCTTCCCAGCCGGACAGTTGCTCTACAGTCTGCGGCCGGAGAAGGACTTGGTCATTTTTGGGAAGGCAAGTACTTGAGTTTTCTCAGATTGCAGCAAGGTGAGCGGGAAGCCAGCCAGCCGACTACTCCAGTAGTCGGCTGGCGGGGTGGGAGGCCGGCTCGTTTTATATAAGTTCGTTAGTCCTTAGCCGTTTTTTCGCGTGGGCATCCTTTCCTGCCCTTGGCTCTTGCCAGTCGGACAGTTGTTTCTTTGAGCTGCGACTTTTGGCAAGAGGGGGCTTGGGTGCCGGCACACTACTTGTCTGGCTGCAGGTGGAACTTCAGATATAACTTGAGGCAGCGAGTCCTCGGGTCGACTGGTCGAACCCGGTGCCGGACGAAGAAAGCAAGTGTAGCAACATAATTGTATTCGTGATACTCATCTTTCATAGATAAAAGAGGGTAGTCCCCGAGTACTCCTCGGGGCACCCCTTGTCTCGTACTTAGTACAAAAGGTAGCGTGCTACGCACTACTTTTTAACTGTAAAATCTTCGGAGGATATTGGCGTTCCACGGTCGGTCCGACTCCTTGCCGGAATCGTCTCTCTTGCGTGCCTTCGGCTTCTGCGCGTCGATTAGGTAGTAGGAGTCATTGCCTAAAGCTCTGCTGATGATGAAGGGGCCCTCCCAAGGGGCTGAGAGCTTGTGCTGGCCGGCTGTTCGCTGGATCAGCCGGAGCACAAGGTCGCCCTCTTGGAAAGATCTTGGCTTGACCTTCCGGCTGTGGTAGCGGCGCAGACCCTGCTGATAGATGGCAGACCGACTGAGAGCTAACAACCGGCCCTCTTCCAGTAGGTCGACGCCGTCTTCTCGTGCTTCCTTGGCTTCCGCCTCTGTGTACATGGTGACCCGAGGTGAGTCGAACTTGATGTTAGTTGGGATGACGGCCTCGGCACCATATACAAGGAAAAAAGGGGTGAAGCCGGTCGATCTGTTTGGGGTAGTGCGCAAACTCCAGAGGACGGCCGGCAGCTCGTCGAGCCAGCAGCCGGCCGAACACTCCAGTGGCACGACCAGTCGGGGCTTGATGCCTGAGAGGATGAGTCCGTTTGCTCGCTCGACCTGGCCATTTGACTGCGGGTGGGCAACGGACGCTAGGTCCAGCCGGATGCCGCGTGTTGCGCAGAAACGTGCCAATGCTCCCTTTGCAAAATTTGTGCCGTTGTCGGTGATGATGCTATGCGGTAGGCCATACCGGGTTATAATATCTGCGATGAATGTGACGGAAGTTGGCCCATTTAGCTTTTTGGTTGGAAGCTCTCTGTTTACTAAGAAGTTGAGGATGGGCTGGGCCCAGGATGGAGCTGTGACTTCTTCTATTGTCAGGACTGCCACTGTGATAGGGGCGGGTGGGCTGGGTAGTGAAGAGTTGGGGTCGGAGTCGGCCATCGCTTGTTGTTTTGATGTAGTCCCCGGGCCGGCTGCAGTAGTCCCCGGGCCGGGTGCGACTATGGCAGTCCCCGGGCTGCCTGTTGGAGTTCCTGCGCCGCCTGCTTGGTTTCCCAAGTCGGATCCGACTGCGTTGGGGTCAGGCGGCACGAAGATGGAATCAGATTATGGAGACGGCTTGATAGACGGCTTGAGGAGTCGGTGGAGAGAAACGCCGGCTGGTATGGCTTGTCGGGTGGATCCTACTCATGCCAGGGCATCCGCTCGCATGTTGTCGGCACGTGGTACATGAAGGAACTCACATCCTTCAAAATATCCACTGATTTGCTGGACGAGGAAACGATAGCTCGCCATGTTTGCGTCTTTGGCGTCCCAGTCACCGGATGACTGTTGGACCACCAAATCCGAGTCGCCATAGCACAAGATCCGGCGGATGCCGAGTTCTTTGGCTAGCCGGAGCCCGTGTATGAGCGCCTCGTACTCGGCCACATTGTTGGAGGCGGCAAAATGAATTTGCAATGTATACTTGAGCTTGTCGCCCTTGGGAGAGGTGAGGACGATGCCGGCTCCCAAGCCGGTGTGCATCTTGGACCCATCAAAGTGCATCCGCCGGTGAGTGGAGTCGGGAGCCGGTGACAGGTATTGGGTTTCGGCCCAATCGACGAGGAAGTCGGCCAGTGCCTGGGACTTAATGGCTGTGCGGGGCTGGTAGAAGATCGCGTAGGGGCTAGCTCAATGGCCCATTTGGCCACTCGGCTGGATGCATCCCGACTGCCTATGATCTCGGCAAGCGGGGTAGTACATACGACCATAATGGGGTGCTCTTGAAAATAGGGCTTGAGTTTCTTGGCAGCGAAGTACACACCATAGCACATCTTCTAGTAGTGTGGGTAGTTCTGCTTCGAGGTGGATAAGACTTCGCTTAAATAATACACCGGCCTCTGAACCGGCTGAGCTCGGCCTTCTTCTGGGCGTTGGACTATGATGACAGTGCTAACCACCCGGCTAGTAGCGGCAATGTAAAGGAGCATGGGCTCCTTTCAGCCGGTGCCGCCAAGACAGGCGGCGTGGTCAGCATCTTCTTTAGCTTGTGGAAGGCTTGGTCCGCCTGGTCGTTCCACTCAAAATAAGTGGACTTCTTCATGAGTCGGTAGAGGGGGAGGGCCTTCTCTCCGAGCCGGCTGATGAAGCGGTTCAGGGAAGCCAAGCATCCGGTGAACTTCTGGACATCTCGCAGCTTGGTGGGAATCTCCATTCTCTCTATGGCCTTGATCTTTATTGGGTTGCACTCGATGCCGCGTTCGGAGACCAGGAAGCTCAACAGCTCACATCCGGCTGTGGAGTCTATTACTTGGTCAATCCTTGGCAAGGCAAAGGGATCTTTGGGGCAAGCCTTGTTGAGGCTAGTGTAGTCTATACACATGCGCCACTTGTTGTTTTTCTTCAGCACGAGGACCGGGTTGGCGATCCATTTTGGGAAGAAAACTTCCATAATGAAGCCGGCTGCCAGAAGCCGGGCTATCTCTTCTCCCACAATCCTTCTCTTCTCCTCCGATAGTCGGGGGAGAGGCTGTTTGACTGGTTTCGCACCTTCTCGGACATGTAGCTTGTGCTCGGCGAATTCCTTCGGCACACCCGACATGTCCTTGGGGGACCATGCGAAAATGTCCCGATTCTCACGGAGGAAATCGGCGAGCTCGCCTTCCTATTTGCTGTCCAGGTTTGCCCCGATGGTGGCAAACCTTTCTAGGTGATCTGGGTCCAAAGTTACCCTCTTTGTTTCTTTGGCCGGCTGAAAGGAACCTTGGGCACCACACTCCTTGGGGTCGGGGGACAGGGCCGGCTGCTTGCCGGTCATGGCCATGACTCGGTCCAATATCTTCTTCTCTTCAGCAATTACAAGGGACTCGGCCAGCTGGCTGCTGGCAGCCGCGCACTCGGAGGATTTCTTGTAGTCTCTGGCTATGGTGATGATGCCCTTGGAACTTGGTATCTTCATCTTTAGGTAGGCGTAATGGGGTACAACCATGAACTTGGCCAGGGCAGGTCGGCCAAGCAACGCGTGGTAAGGGCTCTCTAGATCCACCACTTCAAACCACACCGCCTCTCGGCGGAAATGATCCTTGTCCTCGAAGAGGACATCTATCTTGATCTTGCCGATTGGGGAGCGGGACAAGCCGGGTATGATGCCATGGAACACAGTCCGACTGGGCATGAGCTGCTTTGTCTTGATGCTCAGCTTCTCCATGGTGTCGCGGTATAGGATATTGATACTACTCCCACCATCTATCAGCACACGGGAGAAACGGGCGGCTCGCCTTTCCATAGCGAGGGTGGCGTCCAGAACCAATGCGTAGGAGCCGGGAGACGGCATCACCTCTGGGTGATCTGTCCGGCTCCAGCTAATAGGCCTTTCTGACTAGTGCATGAATTCTGGGTTGTTGGAGGCGACTGCGTTGAATTCTTGGTGTTGTCGGCGCCGGCTACGCCGATCTTCTGGCTGGCTGGTGAAGACGACATAGGCGGCATGCTCGTCGGGGTACTCGTCTTGAACTGCCCCGACCGCTGGTCGAGTGGCCGGCTGCGGAGGAGCGGGAGGCGGCTGACCAGCAGGTGGAGGCGGCGCCATCCCCTCACCCTTGGAGATCCGAGTGAGCCAATGGCATTTTCTGGTCGTGTGGCTTGAAGGCTTCGCGCCGCTGTGAAACTTGCAGGGGGCATCAAGTGCTTGCTCGTAGGAGAAATCCGGCTGCCAAGCCGGCCTGCCGCCCTTCTGCTTCTTGGGTGCGGGCCGTCCTTCGGGTTGTTCATCTTCGACTGTGGCCACCTGCCGACTGGTGGAAGGCGGCAGGGGAGCCTTGCGCTTGTGGTCGTTCTGGTGCGGGCGTCGGCTGGATTCTCCAGCCGGCGTCTTGGGACTCGGAGCGAGCACCTTCTCGGAGGTGTCTACTCGGAGCTCGGTCTTCATCGAGGAATCAGCCGTGGTGTATTTATCAGCTATGACCAGTAGCTCATCAAGCATAGTCGGCTCGTCACAGAGGAGTTGGTGCTTGAGGAGGGTGCCTTCTCGGCACCCGGCGGTGAAGTACTCTATAGCTTGGACCTCGTGCACTCCCTCGCAGGAATTGCGGAGCTCGGCCCACCGCGTGAGGTAGTCGCGAGTCGACTCGTTGGGCCCTTGGACGCACAAGGAGAGCTGTCGGGGCTTAGGAGCCCGCTTGTAGGTGCTGGTGAAGTTGTGTATGAAGGCTTCAGTGAAGTCTAGCCAGCTGTTGACACTGTAAGGCTTGAGGCTGTTAAGCCAGGTGCGCGCCGTGCCTTGGAGCATGAGGGGCACATATTTTACGGCAACACGCATGTTGCCGTTTGCGATGCTAACCGCGGTGGAGTAGTCGATCAACCAATCTTCCGGCTTCACGGAGCCGTTGTACTTGGGCGTGTCTCTTGGGAGCGAGAACCCTTTGGGGAAGGGCTCGTCGCGGATGCGGGGGCCAAAGCAAGACGGACCGACATCATCTTCTTCTTCCAGGGCCAAGGATCGCGCAAGGCGGTCGATCCGGTGGCGGGCATCATTCTCGCCGACTCCTTCACGGCGACCCAACCGGCCGCTGAGAGTCGGGTGCGTGATAGGCGGCGGGGTAGGGTATCTCTCCCCATGAGGTGGAGGAGGAGGAGGGTTGCCCCGCCACTCCACGGCTCGAGGGCGGCCCTCAGCGTCACGCTCGATGGAGATTCGAGTCTGGCTGCGGCTGGCAGCCGGCTCCTTTTCTTTTCTCGCGCGGGTGTTGCCCGCGGTCGGTGTTCGGGACGTTGCGCCGTGCTCTCGGCGCAGGGGAGGACTCTCGACGCGGACGCCGGCTTGATGCCGCTCTGTGGCCGCGTCGATAAGTTGCTGGATGTGTTTGGTCATGTAAGGGAGCTCATCGGGCCCCAGCCCATTCAACTCGTCTGCGGCCGCCTGGGCGGCGCGCAAGTTCTCGAGAGGCGTGGCATAGACTGGGCGGTCTGCTCCCAGTATGTCAGCGATAGCCGCGCCGTGTTTCTTGACGATACCGACGCGGCTCGGCCCGTCGGGAGGCGGCGTGCCGAAGGCGGCTCGGTCGACCTCGCGCTGGTGAGCCTCGGTGAGGCGTCTCATGGTGGCGAGCCTCTGGCCCTCCGCAACAAGGGCGAGGCGGCGTGCCTCCAATGTCTTGGCGTCCGTGTCGGCCGGGACGAGGACGGACAAGTCATGCAGCGCCGCCTGCAGAGCGTCGTGGGTGTTTTCGCCTAAGGAGGCGCCGTGGCTGATAACCGGCACCTCGGTAATGGCACTGCCGCTGCTGTCGTCTTGAGGAAGAGGGTCGTTGTTGACCACCACATTGGTGGGGAAGGGGTCAAGGGATGCCGTGTCGGAGTCGACAAGCATCGGGTCGATGGAGCCAACCGACTCCAAGTCCGCGGCAAGCTCGCCGGAGACGTGGAGTTGATCGAGGAGGCTGACGAGGTGGCTCTCGGGGCAGTCTGTGCCCGCGTCAGATGCAGGCTCATCAGAGATGCGAGCCTCGCCAAGAAGATCGGCGAGGCAGCTCGCCGCGCAGGCGTCGGCGACGTCTTGCAGCGCGTCGAGGCAAGCACCATCGGGCGAGCCAGGCTGGCTACGCACGTTGGGAAGAAAGAGGGTTCCCGTCCAGAGCAGGTCTCCGGACGACGGTGCACCTGGCCCCACGGTGGGCGCCAAATGTCGGCTGGTTGGTGCGACATATGCCAATGAATGGCTTATCATTGTGGGAGCCAATAAAACATCGTCGGTGCCTGGAAACGAGATAAGGCGAAGACATGCACGCCGGCGAATCTTACCCAGCTTCAGGGCTCTCCGTGGAGATAACACCCCTAATGCTGCTCTGCGGGGTCTCCGCATGATCACTAGCTCGGTGGGTTGCTACAGAATGCTCCTTGAGCTGTTCGGTGAAAGGATGAGGGAGGGCCAGGCTAGCCCGCTCCTCTTCTCCTTGTGGTGTCTAAAATCTATCCAAAGAGTGATCTTCCTCTGCATGGGAACCCTAGGGGGTTTATATAGGCCTAACCCCCAAGGGTACAATGGTAATCCGGCTGGGCGTGGGCCCCAGTCGTCTATGTCTACGCCCGCCGGCTTCTCCGCCGACTGGTGGGGCCTGCCGACTGGTGGGCCTGCCGGCTGCCGACCCTTTGGCCGACAGGCCGGCCCCACCGCTCGAGGGTCTTGTCGGGGGCTGATTACTGTTACCTTGCCCCTGGTGACGATGGCTTTGTCGTGGTAAGCATGGCTACAGTGCCGCCGCGAGGCGGCTCATCACTATAGCCTTACCTTCTCTTGTCTCCTTAATGAAGCACCTCCTTGGAGGAAGAGAGCTGGCCGGCTGTTGGAAGCCGGCCATACCATTGGCCGACTGTGGGAAGCCTGGCCGCCTTCGGGATCTCCCTGACCAAGGGGGTCCACCACCCACGGGTCGTACTGACTCCTCGCCATGGGTGACGTCACGATCATCGTGGCAACAGTGCCGCGCCGGACGGGGATGGCCGCCCCGTACGGTACACTGTGGCCATGCGTGTGCCGGAATTCGGGGGTGGCAGGCTTTACTGTAGCCACGCCCCGTCTTGTCGCCGTTATGTGGGTGCAGACTCTGAGGGCAAGATCTTAGCCGCCTGCTGAGGGGCCGGCTCCTGGGAGTCGGCCCTTTTATGGTCGGCTTCTGGAAGTCGGCCTTCTCGTGGTCTTGTTTCTCAAGGATTTCAGGGCTGGGCTGCCTTTGCACAGCCGGCTTGAGAGGTAACCGGCTGGGGGAAGACGACCTCATGTCCTAGAAGCTTGGAGGCTTGTTCGGCCTGTAATTTTTCTGAAGTGTCAGGGGAATTTGGCTAGGCTACCCGTGGTCATTTACTCCAACAGCCGAGGCCGTCGTGCAGCGAAGTGAGGACAAGCTCCGTCGGCGGCGGGTTCTGGAGCATGTGCATGCCCCCATGCTTCAAACGCTCCGAGAGAGGGCCAACACAGCTTTGGGCTATGTCTGCGAGGCCGCTGCTAGGGAGCCGCACGAGGTCAACTACGCCGGCAACCTCCATTTTTTCACTAATGTGGTGACGCTTCTGGAGAACCGGTCCGAGAGGTCCCACTGGCTTGTCGAAGAGAGGAGCCGAGCCTTGCTCGGGCGTGCCTTCTCCCATGTCTTCAGCTATCTGCAGGACAGGGACCCCCACTTCAACTTCGACACTGCCATCGCACCCGTGCCCATTGCCGTCCGAGGTGACCTGGCGCAGTGGGTGGAGGACAACGTGGACGCCCTCGTTAGGGCCTTCACGTCTGATGACGATGGCGTGGTCGTGGGTGCCAATGAAGGCGACGTTGTGGACGATCCTGGCGATGATGGGGATGCTGGCGGTGGTGGTGACAATGTCGACGACGCCAGTGACGCTTCCGAGGACGCCCCAGAAGACGTGGTGAGTGATATGTCCGACTGACAGCATGTCTCCGCAGTTTATCCTGCATGAAGAAGACTCAGGCTTGGTCCTGAAGAATATAAGAGCTTTTTTGGGAGGGGAGGCCCCTCATGTAAAGATTTGTAATCCGTACTCTGGTGAGCACAACGTTATGCGTGAGTTTAGTAGCTAGCCCGGTGATGGTTCGGTTGATTCGTTTACCTTCCGGCCCTGGCGTGCCCTGAGCGGGCCTGAGGGGGGATGCTACGCCTCCGGCGTCCCTTGATTAACCTGCTGATCCTATGATGAGGACCTCCGGAGAGGGTGCGGAGACAATGGTCCTGGCTGTAGGCGTGCCTGGCCCGACCCGGCTCACGAGGGGCTCGTGAGGGGGGGCAGCTGATGCTAGCTTGAGGCGTAAATCCGAAACCAGAACGCGAGAGATTGTTTGAACAAGACTAAACACCCCCTCCCCGAATGCATGCAAGCTTCGAACTCAAATCCAACTTAAATCCAAACCAAGGAAACTTGCCGACAAGGAAGAAGCAAAAAAGCAAAAAGGCAGGAGAAAAGCAAAAAAGCCGTGTCCGGCACCCAGTCTAGTCTTCGACGTCTTCTCACCAGCGCGGAGCTAAGTGCTGCCACTGGGCGTGGGCGGGAGCCCCAGGGCCTGAGGCCGGCGCTCCTGAGACTCCGGGGCGTGTACAGCCCCACTCATTATTACGTGAGAGTGTCACGGGGCGGCGAGGATCACAGGCACTGGGCCTTCTTCACAGGTACTGGCGTAGCTTCATATCGCTAGACGAGGGCCCCGCCTTGCGCCTCACTCTGCCGCCATTGACGGCGACCGGAAACCAAGGACGACGCCAATGGGGTAGAGCGGTCGCCAGCGGTTCCCCCGATGACCATGGGTCCTCCACCGGGGGTAGGCCATGGGGCACCTCCCCGGCAGAGGGCCTACCTCCTGAGAACATCTTGACCCGACCGCCGCGAGGGTGAGCCCGGATCTCGGCCCCTTTCCTGCAGCCCCCTGCACCCTCCTCCCGAGGGATAAGAGGCTGCAGCGTTGGGGCAGCCATCCGCTGCGGTGACCTGCACCTCGTGCGACCCATGGTTAGCGTAAGCTTGCTCCTGAGGGATGAGTGGTACCCGATAGTTGCTGTTGTCGGCGCGATTGTCGATGCTCTCTTGGGGTTCCTGAAAGAGCTCGGCTTCCGGCGCCTCCTCGTCCCAGCCGGGCCTGAGGAACGAGCCGTGACCTTCTTCCAGCTCGCGCCCTTGATCCACCATGCGGGGTACATAGGCCTCCGGGGCGACCACCTCGTGGACCTCACTGTAGCGCCCCGCGTGCCACGCAGTCTGGCTTGGGGCGTCGCCTTGTATGTGATGACGTGGTGGTCCGCCGAGGCCAAAGGCCGCGGCGCGCATCCCTTCGTTGGCCTGGGGAAGGGCCAGCGCGATCTGCCGCCCGGTGCCGGCGGAGGTGTTGGCGCCGGACCGGCCCTGGGGCCAGCCTGAAATCGCGTGGGCGCGCATAATGCCATCGTGCGACCTGTCCTGGATCTAGGGCGGCAGCTGGATGCAGAAAGGGGGTGCTCCTGAGGCGGCGGTGTCCAGGATCTCGGCCACTCGCTCCAACAACATGTCGAGGCTGCCTTCCAGCAAGTGGCACCGTAGTAGCTCTCGGGCCATCGTGAGCGCGGCCCTGGAGTTCGCCTGCTCCCATCGGGTGTATGGCGCCGTGGCAGCGGCGTGGTTCGAGGCCCTTGCTGCGGCCCGCACCTGCCGTGGCGTGAGGGCAGGCGGCGTCTGGCCGCGTCGCCCGTGCCCCGCAGCGCCCTGCAGAGCGCGAGCTGCCTGAGGCACAAGGTTGAGGTCGCCCTAAGACGGCGACACAGCATGGGCGGGCCACGCCGCCCAGCGGTTGGCGTTGGCAGCCGGGTTGCTTGACATCTGTGTGGAGAAGCGGCGGAACGCGACACGGAGGAAGGAGGACTCCGGCGCACCCCTACCTGGCGCGCCAAATGTCGGGTTTCGGGTTCCGACAGACCCTTGAGGTTCGAACACTGGGGTGCGCGCGGAGATCTCTCCCCTACCAATCTACGTCTGATCCTCTCGTGCGAACTAAGATGAAAATGATGAACAACACAAGGGACATGATGTTTATATTAGTCGGGCCACCGTTGTGGTGTAATACCCTACTCCAGTGTGTGGTGTGGTGGATTGCCTCTAGGGCTGATGATGGACAGTACAAGGGAAGAACAGCCTCGCGAGAGGTGTTCTTGAGGTGGTGCGATGAACTGCTAGGGTGAGTTCAGTCGCCTCTCTCTCTCTGCTATGGTTCTACCAGATTTCCAGCCGTTCCCTCCTTCTGTGGTGGCTAGCTCTATTTATAGAGGCCCTGGGCCTCTTCCCAAATAATGAGCGGGAAGGGCGCCAACAATTGGCCATTTCAAAGGGGAACATCTAGTACAAGTTATTCTGACCAAAGGTGGTCTTCGGCTGCCAAAAGCACTGGTGATGACGCCATCTTGGGCTCCACGGTGACCTCTGTCCTGCCGTCCGGCTAGTCTTGGTCTCGTTGCACCGGAATGGTAACCTTTGCCCGATGCCATGGCCTGTTCTTGCCCCCTTTGCACCAAAGGGGAAACAATGACACTGCGCAGGCCGGCGCCTGCTTGGCGCCCGCCTGGTCTCGATCGTCATGGCTTGCATCACGGGTTCCTCGCGAGGTACCCCTTCCTTGATCTCTCCGCCTCCTCGTGAGCCTGCCTGATGAGGCTGCCTGTGAGGAAGCTTCCCGTCGTCCGCCCCGCGAGGCTTGGCCCCTCGCGAGGGTCTTGAGCTTGAGCTGATGAAGATGGGCCGCGCTGGGCCCCCGCTTGAGCCACGCCGCGGGCCGCAGGCAGGCAAGTCTGGGGACCCCCATTCTCAGAACACCGACAATGTGTGTGGGGATCCTGATCATTGGGCTCCTATTTTGTGACGCCCCGAGACCGATGCGCCAGGTGTCTTCCAGTTATTCACTGTCTTTGCCATGTCATTCGCTTGAGTGTTGCATCTTGCCATGTCATCATGTGCATTGCATCATCATGTTTTCAAAACTTGCATCTGTCCCGGTCTTCCAGTTCCTTCCGTTGTCCGTTCTGAGCCCAGACACACTTGCACGCGCCTGCGGCACGTCCGAAATATTATTTTATAAGTGGCCGGAAAATATTCTCAGATTGGGTTGAAAGTTGATGTGTGGTCTTATTATAGTGTAGATAGACCGCCCATCAAGTTTCATCGCATTCGGAGTTCGCTTGATAGCCCAACTGTTAAACTATAGCGGCATTATAGTCGGGCACACGTCGGGCGTTTTCGGTCTCCGAAAATAGTCGTCGGGCCTCTCTTCTCTTCTCTCAGCCTGAGACCTTCTGCACAGTCCACTACCTACCACCAGGCCTAACCTAGGCTCCCTCGTCAGTCCGCAGACCTCCTCGCGTGCGCGTCCGAAAGTTGTCCCGGACCCGATCCGGGCAGTCGTCACCGTTGTGTCCGGATCATCCCCAAACATCTACAAAAGGTCTTCATTTTGTTAATTGGGCCCCCTAACCTATTTATTCGTGACCGTCCGATTACAATGGGAGGGACGAGGTAGCCCCTAGCCTAACCTACCCGCTATATGTACTAGTCTAAACCGAGACCAAACTCCTAATTTCTAGGGATCCTACCCTAGCGCCGCCGCCCACTTTCTTCTAAATTTCAGCGCCAGGCTAATCACCTCGCTCCGACCATCTCCCTCGATTTGCACCGATCCACCCAACCAGCTCGCAGCCGCCTTCCCTTCCCTGCTCCCGTGCGTGTCCAGCACTAAAGGAGAGGTGCTCCTCGAGCCCTCGATCCAGCGCGCAGACGCCTGAGCGCCTCCTCACTTCGTCCCCGCGACGCCGTCGCTTCGCTACAGTGCCCGCAGCACTGTGCTCGCAGCATCGAGAGGAGGCCGAGCTCCTCTCTCCGTCCAGCCCCGCCTCCGGCCGGCAAGTCACCGGAGTCGCCCAACGGCGCCAGATCCATCAGGCCAGGGCCCTCGCAGCCTCCCCTTATTTCTCCTTCCTCCCTCTGCTTTCTCCCTCTCACGCAATTCTCTCCCTCTCTCTGAACCTTCACAGGAACAATGGTTTGTCGCCCGGAGCCGTCGCCATGGACCGCCGCCACCGTCGAGTCGCCATGGCCTTCCCGACGTCGCTGGTTGCCCGCGGCTGCCGGATCGGATCCGTCCCCGAGGGATCCACCGTGGCCCACCGTTCCCTCTGCTGTCGTCTGCTTCTTTTCATGCGAGACAGACGAACTCGAGCTCCCTCCTCTCGATCCATGGTGCTCTGCCTCGAGCCACTCAAGAGATCGCCTGTGCCCGAGACCAGGCCACCGTCCCGAGCGTCGCCCGACCCCGCCTCCACCTCGTTCTCGCCGGAGCAAGCCCCACCGTGCCGCCCTGCGTAAGCCGCCGGAGCCTGCTTCCACCCTCGCGGCTGCGGCATCCTCTGCCTCGGCCCCTCGCCGAGCTCCTCGAGTCCCGCTGCTGCCTCAAGTTCCCCGCCGCCGGAGTCCCTCAAGCCGCCGCCAGTCCCGCTATTGCGGCCTCCTGCATCGCCGGCGTCCGAGCGCTCGACCCCCTGTTTCGCTAGCGTGTTGAGCGCGCCCTGTTTCTCGAGTCGCCAGGGCCCAGCGCCCCTCCTGCAGCCTCCCTCCCGATCTGGGCCAGGCCCACCGGGTGAGAAACCCCCCTGTGCACTTTGGGCCGGCCAGATTCGGCCCAGTCTTTTTTTAGGCTCTGGTGATTTTGTTTTTTTCCAGAGGCTGCCAGTTTTACAGAAAAGTCCCTGGAGTTCATGCATATAATACCTCATTAACCGTGCATCGGATTAAAACAAATTATATATGAAACTTGCTTAGAATTTTGTGTACATTAATAATTTGCCACTTTCATCTATGTTTAAAATGTTTAGAGTGTTGTTTGTTTAAATTTGCTTAAATAACTCGTTAAAATGCTTTATTTCATAACTAAATAACCGTAGCTCGGTTGTAAATAATCTTTATATGAAAATGGGGTAGAAAAATGCCTAGTTTAACATGGTGTACTTGCTTTGCATGTTTAACAACTTTAAAATTGTGTTTAGGGAAGAATAATACCAAACCTAATATATGCATATGGGGATTTACCGAAATTGTTGTTCGTTGTTTCCGGCCTCATTTAAACTTGCCTAGATAGGTAGTTTTCTTTTGCTTCACCCTCTTGCCATGTTTAACAACATTTAATATTGTTGGGTACATAAACAAGATCGAACTAAATAAGTCACGGGTGTTTCGTCAATATGCAACGGAGTTGCATATTGTGCTCCACTTAATTTGTAGGATTGTTTGTGCACTTTGCCATGCCATGCTTCATTAAACCGGACATGCATCATACTTGTTTGTGCATCGTGCCATGCTTATGTGATGGTCGTTTACTATGTTGTTTGCTTTCTTTCCGGTGTACTTCTTCTCGGTAATCCGGTAACGTCGCGTTTGTGAGGACCCGTTAGACTACGTCCATTTGTCTTCTTCATGGACTCGTTCTTCTTCCTTGCGGGATTTCAGGCAAGATGACCATACCCTCGAAATCACTTCTATCTTTGCTTGCTAGATGCTCGCTCTTTTGCCATGCCTATGCTACGATACCTACCACTTGCTTATCATGCCTCCCATATTGCTAAGACAAGTCTCTAACCCACCTTGTCCTAGCAAACCGTTGTTTGGCTATGTTACCGCTTTGCTCAGCCCCTTTTATAGCGTTGTTAGTTGCAGGTGAAGATTGAAGTTTGTTCCTTGTTGGAACATGGATATTTTGTTGGGATATCACAATATCTCTTATTTAATTAATGCATCTATATACTTGGTAAAGGGTGGAAGGCTCGACCTTATGCCTGGTGTTTTGTTCCACTCTTGCCGCCCTAGTTTCCGTCATATCGGTGTTATGTTCCCGGATTTTGCGTTCCTTACACGGTTGGGTTATAATGGGAACCCCTTGACAGTTCGCTTTGTATAAAACTCCTTCAGCAAGGCCCAACCTTGGTTTTACCATTTGCCTCACCACCACCTACTTTTCCCTTGGGAGTCGCTCTCTCGAGGGTCATCTTATTTTAACCCCCCCCCCCCCCCCCGCCGGTGCCAGTGCTTCTCTAAGTGTTGGTCCAAACCGAGTAGACTGCGGGGCCACCTCTGGGCAACTTGAAGGTTGGTTTTACTCGTAGGATGTCTCATCTGAGTGTGCCCTGAGAACGAGATATGTGCAGCTCCTATCGGGATTTGTCGACACATTCGGGCGGCTTTGCTGGACTTGTTTTACCATTGTCGAGGATGTCTTATAACCGGGATGCCGAGTCTGATCGGAATGTCTTGAGAGAAGGAATATCCTTCGTTGACCGTGAGAGCTTGTGATGGGCTAAGTTGGGACACCCCTGCAGGGATTTGAACTTTCGAAAGTCGTGCCCGCGGTTATGGGCAGATGGGAATTTGTTAATGCCCGGTTGTAGAAAACCAGAAACTTATCTTAATTAAAATGCATCAACCGCGTGTGTAGCCGTGATGGTCTCTTTCCGGCGGAGTCCGGGAAGTGAACACGGTGTTGGAGTTATGCTTGACGTAAGTTGTTCTAGGATCACTTCTTGATCATAGTTTATCGATCGTGTTTTTGCCTTCTCTTCTCGCTCTCATTTGCGTATGTTAGCCACCATATATGCTAGTGCTTGCTGCATCTCCACCTCATACCTTTTACCCTACCTATAAGCTTAAATAGTCTTGACCGCGAGGGTGTGAGATTGCTGAGTCCCCGTGACTCACAGATACTTCCAAAACCAGTTTGCAGGTGCCGATGATATCATGCAGGTGATGCAACCGAGCTCAAGGAGGAGCTTGATGAAGATCTTGTTCATTGTTCTGTTTCGTGTTAGTTGATCAGTAGTGGAGCCCAGTTGGGACGATCGGGGATCTGTGTAGATTTTGGGGTAGTCTTATTTTTATTTTGGTTCCGTAGTCGGACCTTGATTGTATCTGGTTGATATAATGCTTTATTCATGTATTGTGTGAAGTGGCGATTGTAAGCCAACTATGTATCTCTTTCCCTTATGTATTACATGGGTTGTGTGAAGATTACCTCACTTGCGACATTGCTTTCAATGCGGTTATGCCTCTAAGTCGTGCTTCGACACGTGGGAGATAAAGCCGCATCGAGGGTGTTACATAGTTGCCCTAATCGCTATGACAAGCGTCACCCTAGGAAAGACGGCAAGACCGCTAATGTTGTCATTGGAGACACTGACATGAAGGATGATGGGTATGGTATATTTCCCACTATTCTTTCAGTATGTCATTCTCCTGATTGGTTGATTGGCACGGGTGCTAATATGCATGTATGCGGTGATATTGCCATGTTTTCGTCTTATCAGACCGCAGGGACTTCAACCGTGCTGATGGGCAACGGTTCAAGTGCTTCTGTTCGTGGTGTTGGCACGGTCGATCTGAAGTTTACTTCGGGGAAGATCGTGCGGCTGAAGAACGTGCATTATGTCCCCTCCATCAATAAAAATCTTGTTAGCGGATCTCTTCTGTGTAGAGATGGCTACAAGCTTGTCTTTGAGTCGAATAAATTTGTAATATCCAAGTATGGAACCTTTGTTGGTAAAGGCTATGAGTCAGGAGGTCTGTTTCGTTTATCCTTATCGGACGTTTGCAATAAAGTTGTTAATCATATTTGCAACAATAGTGAATCCAATATGTAGCATTCACGTCTTTGTCATGTTAACTTTGGTTGCATGTCGCAACTAGCAAAGTTGAACTTAATCCCTAGTTTCACCACTGTCAAGGGATCTAAGTGTCAAGTGTGTGTGCAAGCTAAGCAACCTCGTAAGTCTCACACGACTGCAGAAACGAGAAATCTTGCACCACTAGAGCTCATACATTCAGATCTATGTGAAATGGATGATGTTTTGACAAAAGGTGGAAAGAAATATTTCATGACGTTAATTGACGACTCCACTAGATACTGCCATGTGTATCTTCTGAAGTCTAAGGATGAGGATTTGAACTTTTTCAAGATCTATAAAGCTGAAGTGGAAAACCAACTTGATCGAAAAATCAAGAGGCTTAGGTCCGACCGTGGTGGAGAGTATTTTTCCAATGAATTTGATGTTTTTTGTGTGGAACATGGTATAATCCATGAGAGGACGCCTCCCTATTCACCTCAGTCAAATGGGGTAGCCGAAAGAAAGAACCGTACTCTAACTGATTTGGTTAACGCCATGTTAGACACATCGGGTCTGTCCAAGGCATGGTGGGGGGGGAGGCGATATTGACAGCATGTCATGTCCTAAATCGAGTTCCCACAAAGAACAAAGAGATAACTCCATTCGAGGAATGGGAGAAGAAAAGGTTAAAACTCTCTTATCTACGAACATGGGGTTGTTTGGCAAAAGTCAATGTTCCAATTCCAAAGAAGCAGAAGCTTGGACCAAAGACTGTGGATTGTGTTTTCCTAGGATATGCTTTTCATAGCATTGGCTATAGATTCTTGGTTGTAAAATCTGAGGTACCTGACATGCATGTCGGTACGATCATGGAGTCGAATGATGCAACTTTCTTTGAAGATATCTTTCCCATGAAGGATATGGCTACCTCATCTAATCAGGAGATGCCTAGTTCATCGAATCAGGAACCATTTACAATTACCGAACCTACAATTTCGATGGAACACTTTGAAAGTCCTGTGGAGGAGAACAATGAAGTTCCTATTAGGAGCAAGAGACAGAGGACTGCAAAGTCCTTTGGTGATGACTTTCTTGTGTACCTCATAGATGACACTCCCAATTCTATTTCAGAGGCCTATGCATCTGAAGATGCTGACTACTGGAAGGAAGCGGTTCATAGCGAGATGGATTCCATCTTGGCGAATGAAACTTGGGAGATAACTAATCGTCCTTATGGGTGCAAACCTATAGGATGCAAATGGGTATTCAAGAAGAAGCTTAGGCCTGATGGTACTATTGAAAAGTACAAGGCTCGGCTCGTGGCTAGGGGATATACCCAAAAGGAAGGTGAAGACTTCTTTGATACTTACTCACTTGTGGCTCGACTGACCACTATTCGAGTTCTACTTTCACTAGCTACCTCGCATGGTCTTCTCGTTCATCAAATGGATGTTAAGACTGCTTTCCTAAATGGAGAGTTGGACGAGGAAATCTATATGGAACAACCAGACGGGTTTGTACTAGATGGTTAGGAAGGAAAAGTGTGCAAGTTGCTGAAGTCTTTGTATGGACTCAAGCAAGCACCTAAACAGTGGCATGAGAAGTTTGAAAGAACTTTAACAGCCGCAGGCTTTGTTGTAAACAAAGCTGACAAATGTGTGTACTATCGCCATGGTGGGGCGAGGGAGTTATCCTTTGCTTGTATGTTGACGACATACTGATTTTTGGAACAAATCTAGATGTTATTAAGGAGGTCAAGAATTTCCTATCTCGCTGTTTTGAGATGAAGGATTTAGGAGTGGCTGATGTCATTCTGAACATTAAGTTGTTGAGAGACGATGATGGTGGGATTACATTGCTTCAATCTCACTATGTGGAAAAGATCTTGAGTCGCTTTGGCTATAGTGACTGCAAGCCCTCTTCAACACCTTATGATGCAAGTGTGTTACTTTGAAAGAATCGAAGAATTGCTAGAGACCAATTGAAGTATTCTCATATTATTGGTTTGCTTATGTACTTAGCCAGTACTACAAGACCTGGCATCTCTTTTGCTGTTAGCAAACTGAGTCGGTTTGTCTCAAAACCAGGAGATGTGCATTGGAAAGCTCTAGAAAGAGTTTTGCGTTATTTGAAAGGCTCTGTGAATTATGGAATTCACTACACCGAGCACCCAAAGGTGCTTGAAGGGTATAGTGACTCAAACTGGATCTCAGATGTTGATGAGATAAAGGCCACGAACGGTTATGTATTCACTCATGGAGGTGGCGCTGTTTCTTGGAAGTCTTGCAAGCAGACCATCTTAACGAGGTCAACAATGGAAGCAGAACTCACAGCACTAGATACAGCTACGGTCGAAGCAGATTGGCTTCGTCGGCTCTTGAATGACTTGCCGGTCGTTGAGAAACCTGTACCGGGTATCCTTATGAACTGCGACAATCAAACTGTGACACGAAAGTGAGCAGCTCAAAGGATAACATGAAGTCATCAAGACACGTTCAGAGAAGGTTAAAATCTGTCAGGAAAATGAAAAACTCTGGAGTTATTGCATTGGATTATATCCAAACGTCTAAAAATCTGGCAGATCCTTTTACTAAGGGTCTATCACGTAATGTGATAGATAATGCATCGAGGGAGATGGGTATGAGACCCACAATATGAGTTGTTCACAGTGATAACCTATTCTTTGTGATCGGAGATCCCGTGAATTAGATGTGGAAGACAAGTTGTTGGTCAGCTGAGAGGAGAGTATCCTTACTATTCAAAATACCACTCCATGAAGATGCAATACTCTCCTAATCTGCATGGCAGGTTGATGTATATCTTAATGTGTTCTAAATGGCTTACTTAAGCAGAGATGTTATCCTGCAGAACATCTTTTGAAGAACACATCTATATGAGTCTGATTGTCAAACGTCGCAATCTATGAGAGTAGGGTTCTCTCTAGTAAACTCATGAAAGGTCACGGAGTATGACGCATAAGCTCCACCCGCGAGGAAGACCCACGGTAGCCACGTATTGGTCAAGGCTTTATGTGAAGCTAGATTCGCAGAAAACTTGCAGTTCAAGGCCCAGTCCACTGTTCAAGTTGCTTACTAGTGTAGCATAGAGTTCTAGGTGGAAGTTCAACTTAACAGTCTCCACTGCAGTACCGGTATATAAAACAGTGTTTTGAAACCAAAGGTAAATTTCTGTGTGCCTCTGGGATCTGGTAGGGATTGCTAGAATTTTGTCTATTTTGGGCCTAGCCCAATAGCAGTTTCAGAAATTCCTAATAAATCCTAAAGGCCCACTTAGCCCATTTGTGCAAGACAAGAGGTGGTACAAAAGTTTAGTCCCACATTGCTAGTTTAGTGAGAATTGGACCTCCTTATAAGGGAGGTTCTTTCCCCACTTGTACGAGGATGAGAACAAGAGGGATATCCACGCGCGCTCCTCCTCCGCCGCCCGCCTCGCCACGCCTCGCCTCGTCACGATGCGTCGCGGGTTGCGGGAATGATCCAAGCCGATATCTAAATTTTTGCCACGCACTACGGGTATACGAAAGGCACGGAAGCTGAAAAGAGTTTTTGCGAAAGCGGAGTTCGAATGCGAACGGTGCAGCCCTTCGGCTGCTGGCTGTTCGCTTCGCCTCCGTCTCTTCATTTCGCCTCTCGTAACTGCCCTCTCGCCTCCTTCTCTTGCGCCTATAAAAGGAAGGTCGCTCCTCCCAGAGAGACACACCAGAACTTCTCCTTCCTCTCGCCACCGGTTCCAATCTCTGAGCTGCTGCTGTCTTCCTCATCCCAGCTTGCGATGTGCACCGCAGGTCGGGACAGTAGGCCTCTGAAACCGCACCTCTTTGAGTCCTGTACGGGAGAAGGGTGATAAGGTTTTTGGGGAGCGCTCTGCGCGACTACTGACTGACTCCTTCTCCACGGACGCCCCGGACTCCGACGACTTCTTCCCCGACGTCGACAACCTCCTCGACGACATGGCTGGAGAGGACACCGACCCCAAGTCCAGTGCTACTGCTGCTGCTGTCACGTATGTGTTCTTCTTTCTGTTAGATATCCTGCCACAGTTTCTCGTACTAGTACTTGCCCTAAATATGTTAGGTTCTACCTCATATATGCAACTAGTTCTACTGTCTGCTATAGATATGATAGGCTACGGTTCATATATGCAGAAGCTATTTACCTTCTCTCTGTCAGAAGCATGACTTGTTTTATCTCTACTATATTAGTCATGCTTTATCTAGTATTTTTGTTAATAAAATCATTTGGTAAATTGCTCATATTTCCAACAGTTACAACCTATATTACTCCCACTGTGGATAGTCTCAACTCCGTCGCCCATAGCGAGCTCGCAGGGAATTCTCTATTGGACGCATGTTGCGTGAAACTGTCGACGAATCGCACAAGGGGATCTAACTAGCGAGCGATTTTTGGCCGGCCCTGTAGCGACAAGCGTCTACCAGGTTTCGGTCTTGGGAACCTTCTAGAGCGTTCCTAGCCGGTTCTTACTGGTTTTGAGAACCATCTAGAAAGTTCCTAAACCATTTTTTTTCTTTTTTTACTCTTTCTGTTTTTTCTTCTTCCCTTTTCTGGTTCTTTTTTCTTTTCTTTTCATTACTTTTTTGTTTTCTTTTAGTTTTCCTTTTCAAGTTAATTTCTCTTTTCAACAAATTTTCTTTCTTTTGTTTTTTGTTTCCTTTTCTTTTATTCTCTTTCTTTCAAACTTTTTTCAAAATATTTAAGTTTTTGTTCATGTTTCCAAAAGATGTTCAGTTTTCAAAAAAAAAACTTCTCAAAATTCAAAAATTGTTCAAAACTTTCAAAATTCAGAAAATGTACCAGATTTCAATTTTTTGTTCACGTATTCAAAAAAAATAATGCTTCCAAATTTATTCGGGATTTTTCAAAACTGTTCTCCGTGTTAAAATTTGTTCCGAATATTTTCAACAAATGTCCGTGCTTTAAAGAATTGTTCGTGCTTCGAAATTTGTTCTCCGTTTCTAAATTTGTTCTCAAGATTCAAACAAATTTATTACTTTAAAAAATTGTTCACAAATTCCAAAACATTCTTGTTTTAAAAAAATGTTCAGTTTTCGAAACAATATTCTCAAAATTCAAAAAATGTTCTCGTTGCACAAAAAAGTTGATAACTTTCGAAATTCAGAAAATGTACCGGATTTCAATTTTTCGTTCACCTATTCAAAACAAATTCACGCTTCCAAATTTGTTCGGGATTTTTCAAAATTTGTTCACAAAATTCAAAAAATGTTCGTGCTTCAAAATTTGTTCTCCAAATTTGTACACAAATTCAAAACTTTCCCATTTTGAAAATTTGTTCACAGTTTTTAGAAAATGTCCCCGTTGTTCAAGATTTGTTCATAAATTTATAAAATGTTCCTATTTTGAAAAATATGTTCACAAAGTCGAAAATTGTTCACTGTTTTTCGAACTTGTTCGTGATTGTCATAAATTGATTGGTATTAAAAAATGGTTCCTGTTTTTCAAGGTTTGTTCAGAAATTCAAAAAATGTTCATGCTTTAAATTTCGTTCACAAATTAAAAAATCAATCCTGTTTTACAAGTTTGGTTAAAAAATACACAACTTTTCAAACTTGTACGTGCTTGGCAAAAACGTTCGTCATTTAAAAAATGTTTATTTAGTATTTTCAAAAAATGACTAGAAAAAGGGGAAATAACCCGATCAGGCGATTTTATACTTTTATCTAGTGTTAAAGTATTTGTGTTGCCTGTGTACCACTAAGAGCAGTAAGCCGCAATGGCCCGTAATTTCTTTCCAACTCCCGCTTCTCGGTTTCCTCGGAGCCAGGGTTTTTTCAACTCCGTCCCTCCGTCATCACGTGACATATGTGGTAAGCAATTCAAACAATTAAAAAAAACTCCTTCGCTCCATCGATGTTTAATAACGTAAGATACAAAAATGTCAGATGACAAACCTGAGTGAATTCATCAATAGCAAATAGCTTTTCAACCATCCTTGCAACAGACATGTTCTATCAGACTCTGCACGAACGAACGATCCTTGCACCCTCTTCACTCAAAAGAAATTACATTTCGTCCCAAGGGCTACACGGTGTTTACAGGGAAATAGGGTGAGCATTTGAGGTTCAATTTTTCGGACAAGAATAGTGTTGTATCCTTTTATTTTTGTTACCTTTTTTATTCCTTGTTATAAACGCTATAAGGGCTTCAGTTTGCTAAAGCCGGGCAAGCGCCTCCTCTCTAAAAAGAAATCGTCTAAATCTGCACAGCGAATTACATCTCAAAGCTTGGAGGCACCCATGGACATGGCCTGCTGCACAAGCTCCCGCCGCAAGATCTTCCCCGCAGGAGATTTGGGTATTGCCGCTACGAAGGCCACTCGGCGGACTTTCTTGTAGGGCGCAACCTGTCCAACGATAAACATTTAGATCTGATTTTAGTGCACCCCATTCATTCCAAAACAATTGAAGTTTTAGAATTGTCCTAAGTTAAATTTTTCTAAGATTGACCAAGTTTCTATAGAAAAAACTACCAATACCTACAATATGAAATATCTAAAATATCAAATATCTAAAAAAAAGGCAACCTGGTGCATGTAGCTCCCGCTTGCGCAGGGTCCAGGGAAGGGTCCGACCACTTTGGGTCTATAGTACGCAGCCTTTCCCTACATTTCTGTAAGAGGCTGTTTCCAGGACTTGAACCCATGACCTCATGGTCACAAGGCAGCAGCTTTACCACCGCGCCAAGGCTCCCCTTCTAAAATATCAAATATCTATAATATAAAAATATTTTTCATAATGAAGCAAATTTGGTGCGGTAGACGTTGATGTATTATAGACTTAGGACAAACCTAAGTTTATACAAAACTTCTAAATATTTTGCTAAAACTTCATTTTTATGTATGCAACATATGTTGATGTATGTACTTTATGAAGTTTGAACCTAAAACTTTAATTACTTTGGAATGGAGGGAGTAGTAAGTGGCAAGACAATTGCAAATTATGGCAACAAGGAGACAAAAGAATATGCTGTGCACATAAAGGTGAAATGATGTTTTTTTTGTTAATGTTGATGTGGGTCTCTTCAAATCAACTCCAGGTTTGTGTTGCTATGTTTGTCGTGTGCATGACACACGTGCACGAGCACGAGCACGAGCTTGTTCGTGTGCTTGACATGTGCCTTTGTTTGGCACGCAGATATCTAATTTGATGATCCCATCCTCTATAGTTTTGCAACAATATGATACATACTATTTCAGTGGTGCTGCTCCCATCAGGGAAAAAATGTTAAAATACTTTAGAGACAGTGTCACTAACAATACTAAAAACAGGACTAGGCCTAACTCAACTTGCAATTGCTCAGCTTGCTTGCCAAAAGGCAAAATAAAGCTGATTATGACACACACTTTTAACTCATCACCGAACTATGTCTGGTAGCGAAAGTGGCATTGAGAAAATGAGAAGGAGAAACTTACATGTTTAGCCACGTAATCTATGACTTGTTGGCCAGTAAGGTTTAAACCTGGTTGCCTCACTATAAAAGCCATTGGCACTTGCCCAGCATCTTCATCTGGATATCTGCATAGTGCATAGGAGGGGGCATCTTATATACTGCCACATGCTGAACAGAGCATCATACCATATTGTTAAGAATATATGATTCATTGGAATTTTCCCAAGTTTACTGCACTTCATACTAAATATACTTACCCGATAACTGCAGCATCAGCAATTCCAGGATGTGATGTTAGAATATGCTCCAGTTCAGCTGGAGGCACCTGAGATAAGATGTAGTATATCAGTATCATGCAGACAGAATCTTGCGAGGCAAAATTCTCCAACGATAATAGTATAATTGTACCTGGTATCCTTTGTACTTTATCAACTCCTTCAAACGATCAACAATGTAGAGAAATCCATCTTCATTGAAGTAGCAAAGGTCGCCAGTTTTCAGCCAGCCATCTGAGTCCACTGTTTCTGCAGTTGCTTTGTAATCGCCAACATAACCTGAAAAAAAAAACACCACCGGTGAGTCAGTGAGGCCCCGATAACAATAGGGCAAAAGCAACAATGTTTAGATCGCTTGTATTGTGATTCTTGTCTTCATAAGCTTATTAAAATTACATTTATATTGTGAGGGCCCAATAATACTAAGGCAAAAGCAACAGTGGTACGATGCTATAATCTGCCAAGCATAGTCAAGTGTCTATCAGTTGTAATGTCACTCTCCATACCAAACTGTAGGGTGGTATGGCTGGTAGCAGATATGAGAGACGTCCTCGTTTCTAACAGATGATTTCAATTAACAAGTTCCAACAGAATATCACTGGCATGCTGGCATGACTAATCTATTAAGCAGGAGAACAAGCATCCGTGCATTGCTGCCAGGGTTGAAGATTTATCGAATTTCCTACTAGTACTTCAATGGATAAATGTTGGCAACTACATGAATTAACACAAAAGTCGTCATTAACAAAAAGCTATGTCTCTATTAAAAAGAAGGCATCTCACATCACCATCACATTGCTATGGATAAACTACTCCGTTCCTAAATATAAGTCTTTTTAAAGATTTCAATACAAACTACATATGGATGTATATAAACATATTTTATAGTGTAGTTTCACTTATTTTGCTTCGTATGTACTCTTTTATTGAAATCTCTAAAAAGACTTATTGGAGTACTATTTAGGAACGGAGGGAGTACACAGCTTTCACATGATAAATGCTGGGACAAGTACATCACAAAGGGAATCAAACCACGACACAATAATAGATTTATAAAAGGTTTTAGGCGACGAATCATCATCAATCAACATCGCTATCAACGGAATCATATTAAATTTCCACGTGCACAGTCTAAACAATCAAACTATTGGTAGTATGCACATGCTTAATGGTCAGAGCAATGACCCAGTTCATGCTGCGCAGTGTTCACCTTTCATGACGAGTGGGCCCCTAATCCAGAGCTCGCCGCGCTGGCCCGGCCCGAGCGCCTCGCCGGTAGCCGGATCGACTACCTTCGCCTGCAGGCGCGACCCCAGCTTGCCGGCGGAGCCGTACTTCATGGACTCCTCCGGCCTTACCGTCCCGGCGACAGCGCCAGATGATTCCGTCAGACCATAGCCCTGTAATATGAATCGACGGAATCATTTGCACACAGATCAGAAAGAGCAGTCTTCATTGCGCACAGAAGATTCAGTAGTATTCTGCAGCCTGCATGGAATCTGATGCTTAACCTGAACAATCTGGACGCTGGGGAAGATAGCGGCGAAGCGCTCGGCGACCTCCCGGCCAAGGGGCGCGCCGCCGACAGCGATGACGAGGAGCGACGAGAGGTCGTGGCGGCGCGCCTCCTCGGATTTGATCATGGCCACCAGGACCGGCGGCGCCGCGGGCAGCAGCGTGACGCGGTACCGCTCTATCGCCCGCAGCACGGCACCGAAGTCGAAGCGCTCCATGAGCACGGTCGTGTCCCCCATGGACACGGAGCGCAGGACCATCATGAACCCGAAGACGTGGAACAGGGGGAGCGGGAGCAGCGTGACGGCCGGCGGCGGCGGCTCCTCGCCCGCCTCGGTGGCCTCCGCTGCCGCCCTCTTCCGGTTCTCGGAGTGCGTGCACATCAGTGCGATGAGGTTGCGGTGCGTGATGGCGACGGCCCTCACCCTGCCGGTCGTTCCCGACGAGTAGAGCACGGCCGCCGTGTCTGACTGCTTCACCGCCATCGGCGGGGGAGCGGACCCCGCGCATGCAGACACCAGCCTCTCGTACGCATCGGACCCGAGGACGACGGACCTGACGTGGGCGGGCAGCTTGGCGGCGACCTCGGGCGCGGCGAAGGCGACGACGGGCCTTGAGAGGGCGACCTGGTGCGCGTACTCCTCGGGGGTGGAGGCCGGGTTGGCGGGGGACACGACGGCGCCGATGGACATGAGCGCGAAGTGGAGCACGGGGACGTCGAGGCGCGAGGGCGCGACGACGAGCGCCACGTCCCCGGGGCGGAGGCCGAGGGAGGACCAGAGGCCGCCCGCGAGGGAGCGGACGGCGGCGAGGAAGGACGGGTAGGAGACGGCAATGCCGGTGGAGGCGTCGACGAGCGCGGGGCGGTCGGGGAGCGGGGAGGCGAGCAGCGAGAAGGCGTAGGCCGCGGCCGTGACCGGGAGCGCCTCCGGCGGCAGCGCGCCCGCCGAGGCGGAGCGGACGCTGTGGAAGGTCCGCGTGGCCGCGAAGAATCCGCTGCGCGGGTCGATCCCGGCGGGCGCCGCCGCCGGTTCGGCCATTGGAAGTTTTGCTTTGTTTGTGGTGTTTTCGACGGAGAAACAGCGCAGAACAGGCGGAGGAGTGACGTGGCTTATCCGGTCCTCCCGTCGCAACTCGCAGATCGCAATGGAGGCGGTGTGCTCGCTGCTCGGCTTGTCGGTGTATGTGCAGGTTTAGTTTTTCTTTTCCTGGAGGCCTTTTTTTTGTCCCGGAGGCCTTTTTGGTTTGCACTTCCTCCGTTCCAAATTACTCGTAGCAGAAATGGATGTATTTAGAACTAAAATACATCTAGATACATCCATATCTGCTACAAGTAATTCGGAACGGAGAGAGTAGGAATTAATAGCAAATATGTCCTTGCGTTGCAACGAGACAAAAAGAATATCACACACCGCCAACCTTCCCGCCCCCCAAATGTATGGTCTAGTTTGTACTCAGCAATGAAGAAAATGTTGGTTGCCATGAACAATAATGTTTTGGATCGAGACATGTGTCGCGGGGCATGGTTATGATGACAAAATTAAAACGGCTACATCTTTTGGGGATTCTAGTTCAGGCCATGGGATATGATCTCGAGTCAATTAGTTTGAATGAACAACACTAACTACAAATTTTTAGTTTATATCAAAAGAGCCTGTGTGTTGCAACAAATACACAATAAATAAGTACTCCCTCCATTTAAAAATAAGTGATGTTCTTTTAATTCAAATTTTCGAAAGGAGGTATTCTGAGTAACCTGAAAACAATTCACCACTCAAACAACTTTGCAAGTAGCAAAACAATATTAAAAGTAATCAAAAGTACCAAGGACTAATTTTCAAACAAAAATTTGAAAATGTGACGATATGTAAAGAAAGAAATTCATTTATAAGGTTAGAAGAAAAACCACGTACCTCGTGTTCTCATCGTTTCACACCTGAAGCTGGTTTCATAACAGAAGCCAAAATGAGAAAGAGAAAATATAAATCTTAGTAATCAAAGGAGATAAGCAAAGTCCTCGAAAAAGAAAACACGGTGAAACAGTGAGTAATTGGGTATTAGTCACACCTTAAGCTAAATATTTGCTAATCTGAATACTTCCATCTTTACACAATGATGATATTCATATATAAGGAGTTAACATATTTTGATAAACAAAAATAATGAAAGATTGCGTCAATGGTCTGGTGAAAACATCAACAATCGTGTGCATGCGCGATAAATCATGTACACACTAACATTGCTCACCTGTGACACCGATTATCATGCCTCAAAATCATAGGTTAGTTGTTGGACTAAAACTGGGAAGACTTGAAGCTCCCTTGGTGAATTATGAAGGGACCCAATGTATAAGAGACCAAAATCCCCTACTTCTCATTATATTGGTATAAACCATCAACGTTGAGAAAACCAAAAGATACATAGAGGAAAACCTATCGTGCCGGTACACATAAAGTTTCAGATCCAGTAGCTAACCATCAATTAACAGAAAAATAAAGGGAAGATAGACCCAGAGGGGTCAAAGTTTCACTAGAGGCATCTCTCCAAGCAAGATAAGTGTGCTATGGTGAACAAATTACAATTGGGCAGTGATTAAATTGTAATATTTATATTTTGTCTATGATCATTCATGACATAATCTTGCATAGGCATTACGTGCAAGATATGTAGACCGTTATCGAACTACATCTACAACTAATACTCCACCTAAAGACTGATATCCAGCATGCATCTCAAAATATTAAGTTTATAACAAACGGAGTACTGCAATAAACAAAGTGTCATTATGTAGACAGTAAAACTATCATCCAAGTGTGATAAAAAAACATTATTTTATCTTTAGTGGCAACAATGCAATACATGTTCGTTCCCTTTCTGTCACTGGGATGAATCACCGCAAGATTGAACCCACTGCCATGCACAACTTCCTCTGATGAACTGCTAATCAATCTTGGCCAAATAAGACAAATAGATCGGAGAGCATACATGACTACTTAATTATGCAGCAAAGAAACTTCAAAAAGATTAAATATAATTCAATGAACAATATGATCATAAAGTGATAATTTATCATATCCCAATAAATTAACACAACCACCGATTACATCATATGGATCCCGATCATGTGAGGCAGCTCACGGAAACTTTGTATTGAATCACAAGGGAGAGATGATGCCATCTAGCTACCAATATGAACCCTAAGGTCCTAAGAAAACTACCCACGCATTGTCATGGTGGCAACAAGGTTGATGAAGATGGTTGCGGTGATGAATTCCTCCTTCGACAGGGTGCCAGAACAGGCCTCCAGATTGAATCTCCGCGGAGAAGGAACTTGCGGTGGTGAAAAAACCCATGAAAAATGGTACGGAGGGTTTCAGGAAATACGATATTTGTAGGCAAAAAATAGGTGTAACGCGGTGGCTAGGGCCCCCATGTTGGCGGGGCCCTAGCCGCGTGGAGGCTGGGGTGGCCCCCCATCCCTTCCGGTGCTTTCTAGAACCTTATGTCCCCAAAACAAGTCCTCATAAATATGGATTTTCTGAAAAGTAAAAAACATGCAGCAAAAAATAACTAGCTATGGGCACCAAATTAATAGGTTAGTCCAGAAAAAATAATAAAATTTCTATAAAAAGTATTCAAAAGTGATAATAAATAGTATGGAACAATCAAAAATTATAGTTACGTTTGAGACGTACCACCCCCTCACAACCCAATTGATACCAGCTCCATACAAAAAAAAGTAATACTTGTTCGCATTCCCATTTGGTGTATGGTTCAAGTGTGAATGAATCATTCCCATTTGGTGTGTACGTCATGGATTAAGTTCAAATGAGGTTCAATTCAATTTTGAATTTCATATTTAAATTTGAATTGGTTTGGTTCATTTGGGTTCCAACCTTTGAATCCATATTGAAGATTTAAGTTCAAATTCAAATAGATTTGAATTCATGGTTCAAACTTGGTTTGGATTTGATTTGAAATTTGAAAAGTTTTGAGTTCAAATGAATTCAAAATAGGTCAAGGTTGACTTGTGAATCGATCTGCAAGAATATTCATTTGGTTTGGATTTGTGGTTTAGATTATATATGCTCAACTTGGGTTTGGGTTTTCAATTGAAAAAAGTTTAAAGTTCCTAAAGTAAACTCGGGTCAAACTATTCCTAGAGTGTCTTTTGAACATCAAGTAATTTTTTAATTAAATTTGGAATCCGAGATAAAAATTTATGATCAATTCAAATGACAATTTTGGATTCCAAAAACTTTGACATGGCAACATTTCTGAAAATTGTGCCATGGTAGAGAAAGTTGGTTGCCATGTCAGGACTTTTGAGTTGTTTTTCGAAAATTCATTCGAATTAAATTTAATTTGTGCAAATTTTAACTCTAGCCTATCATCGAGGACCAGGTAACTCTGGATTCAGATGTCTTTGAGGGGCCTGCTATGCCTCTACCATTTGTGTTGGTTGTGCCTAATGTTGTTTCTGATGCTGCACAAAAGCCAGCCATCATGATTGCGAAGGCACATAAGGATGGGAGGGGGAATTCGATGAAATGGAAGCCGTTCATGTCCACGTTCATGCTTAACAAGATGTGCAATATCATAGCCAGTGGGGTGAGGACTGGTACGAGCTTCATGGAGGTGCACAGGTGTTCGAGTTCTATGGCCAAAAGGTCACCTCGACCCAGGTCTACAACCACCTTAGGAAGTGGAGAGCAAGATGGATCATAGTGTCCAAGCTCAGAGACCGAACCACCTACTGGACAACAAGGCTCGGGGTGTCGGATTCCTTGCCATGGGAAACGCACATAGGGTGCTCTGGCTTAGGTCCTGGTTGGGCAAGCACTACTAGTAGTATTGTTTCTGGTGGTGATGGTGATGGCGTGCATGATCCTCAACGGCGATGGCAATGGCGGCTAGAGCTTGAAAATTGTTGTTGGCCTGTATATTTTGATGAGGTGGTATATACTAACCCCTCACACTGATGGTGAAGTAGTGGTGGTAGGATTACATCCTCTTTTTGGATGTGGTGGTAGGATGATACCATAGTATACTAGTTAGGATGAACTTGCTCTGCTTATGATCATGCATGCGTAAGTTCCTTCTCTTCCAAATGTAGTGTGCTCCTTTGCTTACTGCTTGAATTCTTGCTCTTCTGTCATGCTAGGAGAAGTGGTATGTGGTGTACAAAGGAAGGATTTCAGGGGTTTACAGTTCATGGTAAGTATTCCAAAAACAAGTGAGTCGTTACCCAGACAACTCCTACAAAAGATTTAAGAGTAGCAAACAGTGGTTGCTTACTCCAAGTTTATGCTCAAGCAGGCAAGCAATGTTGAAGTAGGCAAGGCTCCTCGTCAGTTTTCGCTATATGGAATGAAGAATTTCATTATCATCATCCAGTTCGTTGTGATTGTCATGTTGTTTTATTGGTGCAATAAGTGTGATTGCCATGTTGTTTTATTGTTGCAATAAGTGTGATTGTATGTAAGGTGTAGATGATAGGCTCGCCAAATAGGTACTCCCTTCGTCCGAAAAAACTTGTCCTAAGCTTGTTCCTCAAATGATTGTATCTAGCACTAACTTGATGCTAGATACGTCCATTTGAGGGACAAGTTTTTTCAGACGGAGGGAGTACAAGGTAAGCAACACAATGGCTAGAATCGGTGCTATGATGACACCAAACAATGTGAAGAATATGATTATTATTATTTTCCCTGCATATGATCTACCATACCCAACTAGGACAAGTATGCAAAGAGGCGATCAAACTGTTCAGGTAACCAAAACCCCCCGAAGCAATCAAGTAACTGCATTTTCTGGATTTTATTTATAGGAAATTTTCATTCAGTTCTTATTTCCAGCAGATGGCAATTAGAAGAAAGGCAAAACCCTGCTGTTTAACATAGGATAAAAATGGCATGGAGAGCCAAGCTGAGTGAATTGATCAATAGCAGATTACTTTTAACCGTCATTAGAGAAGACATGTTTGATCAGCCTGTTCTCTCGGACCCTCTTAACTCAAAAATATTTGTTTCGCGAAGGGCACCCGGTGTTCACAAGGAAACAGGGTGACCAATGGTTGACGAAGAATAGTGTCATATCTCCAGTTTATATACAGCAAAAGAAATCTTCTACATTTGCACAGCAAATTACATCTCAAAGCTTGGAGGCACCCATCGACAGGGCCTGCTGCACAAGCTCCCGCCGCAAGATCTTTCCAGCAGGTGATTTGGTTATTGCATTGACGAAGGCGACTCGGCGGATTTTCTTGTAGGGCGCAACCTGTCAAAGGGCAAACGTTTATATCCGAGTTTATAGTGTCTGAGTGGCAAGACAATGGCAAGTTATGGCAGCAAGGAGCCAAAAGCATATGCTGCATACATAAAGGTGCATTGATACACAATGCACAAGCTTGCTCATGTGTTGACATGCGGCTTCCTTTGGCACGCAGTGATATACTCCCTCCGTTCCTAAATATTTGTCTTTCTAGAGATTTCAACAAGTGACTACATACGGAGCAAAATGAATGAACCTACACTCTAAAATATGTCTATATACATCCGTATGTGGTAGTCCATTTGAAATCTCTAAAAAGACAAATATTTAGGAACGGAGGGAGTACAATTTGGTGATCCCACCACTAGTCCTCTATAGCTTTGCGACTATGCGCTGCATACTACTCTATTTCAATGTTGTCGTTCCCATCACGAGGAAAAAATGTTAAAGATAGCTTAACTGGCAAAGAGACAGTGTGACTAACAATACTAAAAGATTACTAGACCCAACTCAATTTGTAATTGCTCAGCTTGCTTGTCAAAAAGTATAATAAAGCTGATTATGACAGACACTTTGAACTCAGCACCGAACTATATTTGGTAGAAAGCAGGATTAGGATAATGAGAAGGAGAAACTTACATGTTTAGCCACGTAGTCCATGACTTGTTGCCCAGTAAGGTTGGAACCTGGTTGCCTCACTATAAAAGCCATTGGCAGTTGCCCGGCGTCTTCATCTGGATATCTGCATAGTGCATATGAGGGGGAATCTTATATACTGCCACATGCTGAACAGAGCATCATCATACCATATTTTTAGCTTTTATAGGAATATATGATTCATTAGAATTTTCACCAAGTTTACTGCAGTTCTAAAGGTACTTACCCAATAACTGCAGCATCAGCAATTCCAGGATGTGATGTTAAAATATGCTCCAGTTCAGCTGGAGGAACCTGAGATGAGACGTACATATTAGTATCATGTAGACAGAATCTTGTGAGGCAAAATTCTCCAACAATTATGTAACTGTACCTGGTATCCTTTGTACTTTATCAACTCCTTCAAACGATCAACAATGTAGAGAAATCCATCTTCATTGAAGTAGCAAAGATCACCAGTTTTCAGCCAGCCTTCTGAGTCCACTGTTTCTGCAGTTGCTTTGTCGTCACCAACATAACCTGAAAAGGAACACCACCATGAGTCCATGACTGATACGGTGAGTCGGTGAGGCCCCAATAATAATAAGGCAAAATCAAGAATAATAATAAGGCAAAATCAAGAATGTTTAGATCGCTTGTATTGTGATTCCTGTCTCCATAAGCTTATTATAAAACTACCTTGATATTGTGAGGGGCCAATAATAATAAGGCAAAAGCAACAGTGGTACGATGCTATAATCTGCCAAGCACAGTCAAGTGTCTAGATCAGTTGTAATGTCACTCTCCATACCAAACTGTAGGGCGTATGGCTGGTAGCAGATATGAGAGATATCGCCGCTCTAACAGATGATTTCAATTAACAAGTTCCAACAGAATATTACTGGCATGCTGGCATGACTAATCTATTAAGCAGGAGAACGAGCATCCCTGCATTGCTGCCAGGGTTGAAGAATTATTGAATTCGGTACTAGCCCACCACCAGTACTTGTTGGATAAATGCCGGCAACTACATCAATTAACACAAAAAAAAGTCGTCATGAAGCACATGGCAGGCAAGCCATGCTGCTCACTCGCACATTTACAAAAAGTCATGTCTCTAAAGAAATGCATCTCGGATCACCATCACATTGCTATGTGATGGACATACACAGCTTTCACATGATAAATGCTGGTAGAACAAGCACGGCAGAGAGAAAATCAAGCCACGACATAATGATAGATATGTAAAAGGTTTTAGGCGACGAATCATCTAAGGCAATCAACGTCGTTATCAAGGCGATCGTATTTTAAATTTCAAGTGCACACTCTAAGCACTTCAACTAGCAGTAAACAAATCAAGGCACCATCTAATCCGACGAGTGACAAAGGTCAACCGCGTGCTTAATGGTCAGAGCAATGACCCAGTTCATGCTGCGGAGTGCTCACCTTTCATGACGAGTGGGCCCCTGACCCAGAGCTCGCCGCGCTGGCCCGGCCCGAGCGCCTCGCCGGTGGACGGATCTACTATCTTCGCCTGCAAGTGCGACGCCAGCTTGCCGACGGAGCCGTACGCCTTGGACTCCTCTGGCCCTACCGTCGAGGCAACAGAGCCGGATGATTCTGTCAATCCGTAGCCCTGTAATATAATAAATGGAATCGTACAGACATGAGTTCGCTAGATCAGAAAAGGTAATCTTCAAAGCGCATGGAAGATTCAGTAGTAATATTCTGCATCCTGCATGGAATCTGATGCTTAACCTGAACAATCTGCACGTTGGGGAATACGGCGACGAAGCGCTCGGCGACCTCGCGGCCGAGGGGCGCGCCGCCGACGCCGATGACGAGGAGCGAGGAGAGGTCGCGGCGGCGCGCCTCCTCGGACTTGATCATGGCCACCAGGACGGGCGGCGCCGCGGGCAGCAGCGTGGCGCGGTACCGCTCTATGGCCCGCAGCGCGGCGCCGAAGTCGAACCGCTCCATGAGCACGGCCGTCTCCCCCATGGATACGGAGCGCAGGACCATCATGAAGCCGAAGACGTGGAAGATGGGGAGTGGGAGCAGCGTGACGGCCGGCGGCGGCGGCTCCTCGCCCGCCTCGGTGGCCTCCGCCGCCACCCTCTCCCGGTTCTCGGCGTGCGCGCAGATCAGCGCGATGAGGTTGCGGTGCGTGATGGCGACGGCCTTGACCCGGCCGGTCGTGCCCGAGGAGTAGAGCACGGCCGCGGTGTCCGACTGCTTCACCGCGACCGGCGGAGGAGCGGACCCTGCGCCGGCAGACGCCAGGCTCTTGTACGCATCGGACCCGAGGACGACGCACCTTAGGTGACCGGGCAGCTTGGCGGCGACCTCGGGGGCGGCGAACGCAACGACGGGGCGGGAGAGGGCGACCTGGTGGGCGTACTCTTCGGGGGTGGAGGCCGGGTTGGCGGGGGACACGACGGCGCCGATGGACATGAGCGCGAAGTGGAGCACGGGGACGTCGAGGCGCGAGGGCGCGACGACGAGGGCGACGTCCCCGGGGCGGAGGCCGAGGAAGGACCAGAGGCCGCCCGCGAGGGAGCGGACGGCGGCGAGGAAGGACGGGTAGGAGACGGCAATGCCGGTGGAGGCGTCGACGAGCGCGGGGCGGTCGGGGAGCGGGGAGGCGAGCAGCGAGAAGGCGTAGGCCGCGGCCGTGACCGGGAGCGACTCCGGCGGCAGCGCGCCCGCCGAGGCGGAGCGGAGGCTGTGGAAGGTCCGCGTCGCCGCGCAGTAGCCGCTGCGCGGGTTGATCCCCTCGGGCGCCGCCGCCGCCGCCGTCTCGGCCATCTGGGCGGTGGACCGGTGATTGGTCTGGGGATTGCGGCGGAGGGGGCGGGTGGTGGTTTGGGCGCAGAACAGGAGGGGAGGGGGAGGAGAGCCGTGGCTAATCCCGAGTCCTCATCATCAGCCTATATCCATCGACTCCAGTGGAGACGTCGCAAATCGCGACGGTGGCGGTGGGCCCGGCGGGCCGGTCGGTGTGCGTATGCTGGTACAACTACTGGGCTGTGGATCGTACACGTGGTTTTTCCGGGAGCAAGGCAACAAAAAATACGGTTGCTGGAATGCGGCGAACGCTGGCTATGGGGTCCGTGATTTTCGTGACAAGTTGCTGTCCATAACAAATGATCTGTCTAAATGGAGTAAGGAAACTTTGGGAAGTGTTCGTAAAGAGATAAGGCATATAAAAACCCAGCTTGAGTCGCTGCGCAATGATCCAGTGCGTATGAGGCCGTCTCATCCAGAGCTAAAGCTAAATAAGAGATTAGCGGAACTATACCACAGGGAAGAGTTAATGTGTTGTCAGAGATTACGGCTGGAATGGCTTGCGGCTGGTGATAGGAACACAAAGTTTTTTCACATGAGAGCAAGTATGAGGCGAAAGAAGAATATGATCCGGGCACTCACAAATGCTTTCGGCACTCATGTTGAGGATCCAGCTGACTTAAAAAACATGGTTCTGGAGTTCTACAAAACCTTGTATACGTCAGAAGGGGTGCATGGGATGGATGAGGTCTTGAGGCACGTTCCGAGGAAAGTTACACCTGAGATGAATGAGATTTTATGTGCGCCATACACAAATGCTGAGATAAAAATGCCTTGTTTCAAATGTTCCCAACCAAAGCTCCAGGTCCTGATGGTTTTCCGGCACAGTTTTATCAGCGACACTGGGATATTTGTGGTGATGAGGTCTCTACAGTAATCATGCGCATCATTAGAGGGGAGGAAAATCCGGAGAGCATCAATGATACGGTCTTGGTCCTTATACCAAAGGTAACAAATCCTAATCATTTGTCACAGTACAGGCCGATTAGTCTTTGCAATGTCTTGTACAAAATAGCCTCAAAGGTGGTTGCCAATAGATTAAAAGTCATTCTTCCAGATATCATATCCGAGGAGCAATCCGCTTTTGTGCCTGGTAGGATGATCACAGATAATATAATATGTGCTTATGAATGCTTGCACTTTATGAAGAGGAACAGATCCAAAACTAATAGTTTTTGTGCTCTGAAGTTGGATATGATGAAGGCCTATGACCGTGTAGAGTGGGATTATCTACAAGCAATTATGGTCAAACTGGGTTTCTCCTCGGCTTGGATTGATATTGTTATGGGCATGGTTAGATCAGTTTCTTTCTCAGTTCTGTTCAATGGAGAAAAGCTTGAGAGTTTCAAACCAATAAGAGATATTCGATAGGGAGATCCTATTTCCCCTTACCTATTCTTACTTGCAGCAGAGGGCCTTTCGTGCCTACTCAATTCCAGTTCTCGGTCATCAACTCTAAGTGGTGTTAAGGTGGCTCCCACAGCTCCTGAGGTGAACCACTTGTTATTTGCAGATGACAGCCTGTTGCTTTTTAAGTCTAGTGATGAGGGTGCAAATTTGGTGTCAAACCTGTTGAATCAAGACTGTAATGCGTCGGGTCAGAGGATTAATAATGATAAGTCATCGATATTCTTTAGTAAGGGGTGCCCTCAAGGCACTAGACAACGAATCAAGGATATCTTGGCTGTGCAGAATGAGTCACTCAGCGAGAAATACTTGGGGATGCCTACAGAAGTTGGACAATCAAAAAATGGCACGTTCAAGTATCTCCGGGATAGAGTTTGGGAAAGGATAAGAGGATGGATGCAGAAACTATTGTCAGCAGCGGGAAAAGAGGTTCTTATTAAATCGGTGGCCCAATCGATTCCAGTTTTCTCCATGTCTTGTTTCAGACTCCCGAGGGGGCTTTGTGAGAGCATAACATCATCCATAAGGCAATTCTGGTGGGGAAGTAAGCAAGGTAAAAGAAAGCCATGCTGGGTGTCGTGGGATGTTATGACGAGGCCGAAGAATTTGGGAGGGCTAGGCTTCCGGGACCTTGAGATTTTTAATTTGGCGCTTTTGGCGAGACAAGCTTGGAGATGTCTAGAGAATCCTGACTCTTTGAGCGCTCGAATCCTAAAGGCTGCTTACCACCCTAATTGCACTGTGCTGGAGGCAGGACTGGGGCCGCACCCTTCTCAGATTTGGCGTTCGATCCTAGATGGTAGAGACATTATCAAGCAGGGAATAATCAGAAGAATTGGAGATGGACGGACGACTAGCATATGGGATCATAACTGGATCCCAAGGTCTGGTTTGATGAGACCAGTATCTTCGCTGGTGCTCAACCCACCAATAAAAGTTGTTGAACTGATTGATGCCACTTCGGCCTCGTGGAAGGAAGAGCTGATTCGGCAGATATTCACACCGGTTGATGCCGAGGCCATTCTGCGAATCCCTATATGCTCCAGGCCTCTAAAGAATTTTTGGGCATGGTCCGAGGACCCGCGGGGTCGTTTCTCTGTCAGGACGGCCTATAAGATGATCTTCAGAATTAAGATGGGGAGAGAGGCATGGTTGGAGGAGTCAGAAAGCCTATCAAATGTAGAGAGGGAGAGGAAAGGATGGAATGATCTCTGGAAAATAAAGGTGCCCTCAAAACTGAAGGTTTTTGCTTGGAGGCTGTCACAACATTCTTTGCCTACCGGGGACGTCCTTCAGCATCGAAATATGGCAACAACAGATGTATGTGCTGTTTGTGGAGCCCCGGACAGTTGGCGCCATGCACTATTGGATTGTGCCATCTCCCGATGCACTTGGGCTCTGTCTAATGAAGAATTGGTGCAGCATATGTCTTCCAACCAAGACCCTAATGCAAAGCGCTGGCTACACTCCATGGTAGAAGTTCTTAAGGAAGACGAGGCCACCGTCCTGATCGTGACCTTGTGGGCGATTTGGTCTGCTCGCCGCAAGTTGATTCATGAAGGCATCTTCCAATCTCCTCATGCTATTAATGGTTTTATATCAAGCTATCTATCCGACATCGAGTTTCTAAAGAAGCCAGCAGTAACAGCAAGTTCTGGAACGACGCCAAGGCCGACGAGGTGGATCCCTCCTCCGGACCAGCACTTAAAAGTGAACGTTGATGCGGCGGTAGCAAGGCGCGGTGGTCTTGGATCAGTAGCAGCAGTGTGCCGCGACGGCAACGGAATTTTCCAAGGGGCGTCTACACTCACTTTCAACAATATCAATGATCCTGAGGTTTTGGAAACGCTGGCTATACGTGAAGCTCTTGCTCTCTCAGAGGATTTGTACATTCAGAAAATCTCGGTGGCTTCCGATTGTAAGAAAGTGGTAGAGGCAATCAAGACAGGCACATCGGCTTCATATGGTGCAATAGTGCGAGAAATAAAAGATCAAGCTAGGTTTTTTTCTTCCTGTTTGATTAGTCATGAGTTTAGAACCTCCAATGTCGAGGCTCACAAACTTGCAAAGCATGCTTTAACGATGGGTACTGGTCGCCATGCTTGGTTAGGCCAGCCCCGGGATCTTGTTTTCGTCCCTGTAAACTGTGTGACGGATGAATAAAAGCTTTGTGGGTTTGCCTAAAAAAATACAGTTTGTACAGTACAATGGGATGTGGGGTCCAGCAGAGTAGGAGTAGGACATTTTGTACTCGATCAATATTTATTTAGAAGGAAGGCGATGGATGTATGTGCTGGTCAAAACTGATTAGAGCAAGGGGCGACCTATTTCGTCCGCCCACGTCTGTTTGGGTCGGCGCGGACAAAAATGGTGGCCCAACGCGCCGACCCAAATGGACGCGCGTCCGTTTTTCGTCCGCGGGCGACCCATTCCAGGCCCATTTTTGAGCCGAATTTGCGTCGGCGCGGACACGAGACGGACGCGCGCGCCTACTCCTCTCCCCGGTCCCGCCTGTCGGTGCCAGCCACAACCATTTCCTCCCATTTTCTCAAAAACGCTCCCGCCAGCGCGCGCCCCCCGCCCCCAAACCAGCGATGGAGGACGCCATCGACCTCGACCTCGACCTCGACGCCGTCGCCGGCCTCGCCTCCCTCGCCTCGTCTGGCGCCGTCGCCCCCTCCGGGAAAGGCAAGCCTCGTGCCCCGCGCAAGACCGCCGCGGCGACCAAGTCGAAGAAGGCGCTGACGCCCGAACAGCGGGCAAGGGAGTCGGCCAAGAGGAAGGGCCGGAGGCACGCCGCGGATGCGAGGGATGAGGCCGTTGCGCAGGCCGCCGCTGCAGCGCAGCAGGAGTTCACCAACGCCCGCGTCGCCGCTGTAACGAGGGAGGCGCTTTACATGCTTGGGGTAAACCCTAGCCAACACCACCTCGTCCAAGCCGCCGTCGCCGCGGCCAGCACCGGCTTGTCGGCATTTCTTCGGATGGTGATGCCCGACTCACCCCGCGCATCGGCTTGCAACCCGGTCCCCGACTTCCACGTCTACCCGCAGGCCTCCCGCCTCTCCGGGGAGTGCTCACCCGACGTGAGCGTGGTCGCGCCTTCCACACCCGCGCCCGCGCCCATCGACCTCAACGCCGCCCCAGTGGTCGGTGGCTCGTCGTCCGACGGCGCGAGGAAACGCGCGCGACAGACGCCGACCGACGGTCTCCCGGACGCCCGCAACCTGTTCGAGGAAATGCCGTCCGCCGTCGACGAGGACTACATGCAACACCTTATCTTCGAGGGTGGTGCGCCGGGCGCTGGCTACGATCCTGAGGAGACGCAAAGCCAGGACGGCCGCGGGGCGTTCACGCCGGCCGCTGGCTATGATCCCTATCAGGTGGCCTTCATGCGTGATCAGGTCGGCATCGACCTGGACCGCTTCCCCCTCGACCACGAGTTCCTGGACGACTATGGGCTAGAGGAAGAGGACGAGTGCGACATCGAAGTGGAGCATTTTTTCGAGGACGAGCTCGCCAACCAAGCCGTCGGGCCGAAGCCGAAGCGCAAGAGCAAACGCACGAAGGCGTACACAGCTGTCGAGGACAAACTTCTATGCGAGTGTTGGCGAGACATTGGACAAGACCCAAAGACGGGCGTCGAGCAAAAGCATTCAACCTTTTGGACTCGTGTGCACCGCGAGTTTCATAAGCGCAAGAAGTTTCCACCCTATCAATTTGTGAGCACGCACGGGTGGGTCTCCATTTCCAAGCGGTGGAGGGTAATCCAATAAGAGTGCAACAAGTTTTGTGCCACCCTTGAGAGCGTCAAGCCCCGCCCCGTGAGCAGCATCGGCGTGCAAGACATGGTATGATAGCAAGCAAGTCGGCCTCTTTTGTGCCATCAAGATCATTTTTTTTACGTCTTCATTTGCTATCACTTGCCCATATGCTTGCATGGAAACATTTTGTAGGCATTGTATGCCGGTGCTGGCATGGTGCCGGCATGAGACATGGCCGCTGGCATGATCGGCCGCGGGCCTTTTTTAATTCAAAAGTTGAATGCGGACATGAAATGGGTCAGCTCGTTGGGCGCATTGCCGACCCAAATACAAAACTGGGCGGACGCCGGGCGGGCGGCCGACCCAAACTGATAAAAAGCGGACAAATGCGCCGTCCGTTTGGGTCGCCCCATTGGAGTTGCTCTTATACGTGTGAACCAACTTGTGTTCGGATGGTTAGAGGGACAGTGGTATCTTAGTCTATCAGGATTCAAATTCTGATACTCTAGGGTGACTTCATAAATCTCAAGATGATATGCCGGCTCAGTATTTCGAAGGTGCTTATAGGGATAAGGTGTATGTATGTGCATTCATAGAAATGAGTGTATGCGCATGTATACAAGCGCTTATGTCTGTACTAATATGAAAAAAGCTGATTATACGTATTTTATGATTTGTATATGTTGTGTGGATGTGTGCTTTGGAGCATACTCTTTCGCACTCGACTGGCCAGTGCACGTTTCCTGGCTTTCCGCCAAAAGTAACCACGTGCGAATTACATGCACGTTTACTACTCCTACTAGTATTTCACTTAGTACTCGCCATCTTGATCAGGGTATAACCAGCAGCGCGCAAAGACCATCCATTTTGAGCGAACATGAGTATTCAAGAGGTTTCATGTCTGCGAACCAATCTGTGGTTTGGATGGTTAGAGGAACAATGGTATCTCCAGCCCGCCAGGCTTCAAGTCCTGATGCTCGTATTATTTCTGAATTTATTTCAAAATTTCCGGCGATGCGCTTTCAGCGGAAGGAGATGTTTCCGTCGATGACGAGGCACCCACGATGACTTCGTAAATCTCAAGATAATATGCCGGCTCAGTCTCTCGGGGGTGCTCATAGGGGTAGGATGTGTGTGTGTGTGTGCGCGCGCGTTCATAAGGATGAGTGTATACGCGTATGTATGAACGCTTGCGTGTCAACAAAAAAGAGGTTCCATGTCCGGTCGCTGTCACTATATGTCCATGCGGAAAACAAAGAAGATTTTTGGAGATAATGTATGGCATGAACTTCAAAAAATAGAACACGCATCTCAAAAAAAAAGATAGAACACACAATACAAGAAGAATAACTAAGGAATAATACATTCAGCTAAAGGAGGCCGATCTTGATGGGAGAAAAGGTGGTCCATTGATGTTCTCCAAGAAGAAAATAACAATACAAAGACTAGAGCCGTAGATCCAATGTACATTGATGTAAAGAATTCATCATGCCAATAATTCTTTTTGGAGATTCATCATGCCAATTTTTCTTCCTGGAGATTGACTTGAATGTATGACGAGGAGTTTCGATGGAGAAATAAGTTTAAAATGTGGGATTGTATGCGTTGGCTTCATAACGCGCATGACCTCCCTTGGCTGCTCATTGGTGATCTCGATGAGATCCGGTTCTTGCACGAGAAGGAAGGTGGTAATCCTCGGCTGCAACAATACATGCAAGCGTTTCAGAGTGCAGTTGATGAATGTGTGATAACCCACAAGTATAGGGGATCGCAACAGTTTTTGAGGGTAGAGTATTCAACCCAAATTTATTGATTCGACACAAGAAGAGCCAAAGAATATTCTCAAGTATTAGCAGCCGAGTTGTCAATTCAACCACACCTGAAAACTTAATATCTGCAGCAAAGTGTTTAGTAGCAAAGTAATATGATAGTATAGTGGCAACGGTAGCAGAAGTAACGGTAGCAAAAGTAATGTTTTTGGTATTTTGTAGTGATGATAACAATAGCAACGGAAAAGTAAATAAGCGAAGAACAATATATGGAAAGCTCGTAGGCAATGGATCAGTGATGGAGAATTATGTCGGGTGTGGTTCATCATGTAACAGTCATAACATAGGGTGACACAGAACTAGCTCCAATTCATCAATGTAATGTAGGCATGTATTCCGAATATAGTCATACGTGCTTATGGAAAAGAACTTGCATGGCATCTTTTGTCCTACCCTCCCGTGGCAGCGGGGTCCTAATGGAAACTAAGGGATATTAAGGCCTCCTTTTAATCGAGTACCGGACCAGAGCATTAACAGATAGTGAATACATGAACTCCTCAAACTACGGTCATCACCGGGAGTGGTCTCGACTATTGTCACTTCGGGGTTGCCGGATCATAACACATAGTACGTGACTATAGACTTGCAAGATAGGATCAAGAACTCACATATATTCATGAAAACATAATAGGTTCAGATCTGAAATCATGGCACTCGGGCCCTAGTGACAAGCATTAAGCATAGCAAAGTCATAGCAACATCAATCTCAGAACATAGTGGATACTAGGGATCAAACCCTAACAAAACTAACTCGATTACATGATAAATCTTATCCAACCCATCACCGTCCAGCAAGCCTACGATGGAATTACTCACGCACGGCGGTGAGCACCATGAAATTGGTGATGGAGGATGGTTGATGATGACGACAGCGACGGATTCCCCTCTCCGGAGCCCCGAGCGGACTCCAGATCAGCCCTCCCGAGAGAGTTTAGGGCTTGGCGGCGGCTCCGTATCGTAAAACGCGATGAATCCTTTTTTATTTTTTTCTCCCCGAACACGAATATATGGAGTTGGAGTTGAGGTCGGTGGAGTTCTAGGGGGCCCACGAGGCAGAGGGCGCGCCCCCACCCTCGTGGCTAGGGTGTGGCCCCCTGGCCTTGATTCTTTGCCAATATTTTTTATTATTTCCAAAAATAATCTCCGTGGAGTTTCAGGTCATTCCAAGAACTTTTGTTTCTGCACATAAATAACACCATGGCAATTCTGCAGAAAACAGCGGCAGTCCGGGTTAGTTCCATTCAAATCATGCAAGTTAGAGTCCAAAACAAGGGCATAAGTGTTTGAAAAAGTAGATACGACGGAGACGTATCAACTCCCCCAAGCTTAAACATTTGCTTGTCCTCAAGAAATTCAGTTGACAAACTGAAAGTGATAAAGAAAAACTTTTACAAACTCTGTTCGCTCTTGTTGTTGTAAATATGTAAAGCCAGCATTCAAGTTTTCAGCAAAGGTTATGAACTAACCATATTCACAATAACTCTTAGGTCTCATGTTTACTCATATCAATGGCATAGTCAACTAGCGAGCAATAATAATAAATCTCGGATGACAACACTTTCTCAAAACAATCATAATATGATATAACAAGATGGTATCTCGCTAGCCCTTTCTGAGACCGCAAAACGTAAATGCAGAGCACCTTTAAAGATCAAGGACTGACTAGACATTGTAATTCATGGTAAAAGAGATCCAGTCAAGTCATACTCAATGTAAACTAATAGTAATGAATGCAAATGACAGTGATGCTCTCCAACTGGTGCTTTTTAATAAGAGGATGATGACTCAACATAAAAGTAAATAGATAGGCCCTTCGCAGAGGGAAGCAGGGATTTGTAGAGGTGCCATAGCTCGATTTTGAAATAGAGGTGAATAATATTTGAGCGGTATACTTTCATTATCAACATAACAACCAAGAGGTGGCGATATCATCCATGCTACACACATTATAGGCGGTTCCCAAACAGAATGGTAAAGTTTATACTCCCCTCCACCAACAAGCATCAATCCATGGCTTGCTCGAAACAACGAGTGCCTCCAGCTAACAACAGTCCCGGGGCAGTTTTGTTTGTAATTATTTTGATTTGATTTGCATAAAGCATCACTACTAGGGAAAACCCTAGTAGTAGCGCGGGTTTTGAGGCTAGCAGCAGCGCGGGTGGCCGCGCTACTAATAAGGCACTACAGCTAACTTATAGTAGTAGCGCGGTCCTTACCCGCGCTACTACTGTTGACGATATCAACAGCGCTTTTTGTGAACGTGCTACTATTACTTAGCTCTAGCGATTTCGCAGTCCCTCGCTACCACTATATCTTTCATCACCCCCCTCCCGTACCCCTTTCCCTTTCAGTTTCCCTTTCAGATACTAGATACTAGGTACTGCTAGTTGTCGTGGTTCTAAGACTGACAGTAGAGTAGGGGGGTGAGAATGTAGAGGCAAGATCCTAGCTATGGAGGAGTTGTACACACAAGTTTTACGAGTTCAGGCCCTTCTCGGAGGAAGTAACAGCCCTACGTCTCGGAGCCCTGAGGCGGTCGACTGAATATATGTGTATGAATTACAGAAAGTGCGAACCCTTGTCCCAGAGGAGGGGGTGGCTTATATAGAGTGCGCCAGGACCCCAGCTCCCCTCCGTTACACAGGGTTCAATGCTCATAAAGGTGAGGCATTACTGGTAACGTCTACAATAAAGTGTTATAAATGCCCATAAAGCTATGGTTTAAGTCCTGACCGTTGCAGAGTGGAGGGCTTCTCATCTTCAAGGTGGTCGAGTGAGCACATCTTCATGTCCGAGTGGATGATGGTTTCTCTTCGACTGCTTCTGATTCTTTGTAGAGATGTCCTTGGGGAGGGTATGTTGGATAGATCCATGACCCTACCCTAGGTACATAGCTTCATCATTAGCCCCCGAATGGATCAGGGTTTGAGTGGGGAAGGAGTTGGGAACACTTCCAACCCATTCTTTGTGCTATGAGTATATCTTGTTCTGGAACAATGAGTTGAGGTGAGGACGTCAACTCCTTTCTCAATCGCCTTGGTCCATTCTTGGTTTTTGTCGAGTGAATTTTCACGGTAGGATTCCGAATGATGATGTAGAGGATGTTTGTCTTCAGTCTGACAGGTTGTTCTGCTCTCCGCGGATCTCGCAGGATTTGAATTTTGGGAAGCGCGCCAGACGGATGGAACCGAGGTTATCGGGACGGATTAGGCAAGTCTCCTCGATCCCTGTGCCACCTTTTTCGCCACGTACTGCGTGCGCGACTGTTGCGGGATTTGTTTAGATCGCCTGGGTCCACCAGTCAGTCACTCGGATGATGACCTTATAAAAGGCCCCGGACTAGGCCTGTGCCCCGTGCGCTCCCATTCTCTCTTCTTCTTCTCCCAATCTCTCCACCACGTTCTCTTCCGCCCTCGTCGCCGGACCTTTGCTTGAGCTCGACCCGTCGCCATGGGGAAGGAGAGGACGGTGGCGCTGGAACGCGCGAAGAAGGCGACAACGAAGGCGAAGGGCAAGCGGACCAGCCGGGGCGGATCCTCGTCGAGATCTGGCCTGCCGGCGGGCTGGATCCAGGGCGACTGGATCCGCTCGACAATCACCCAGGACGACCTCGACGACCTGGTGGAGGGGGGACTAATCCCCCACAAGTCGGCACGACTCCCGGGGAACGAAACCGAGCCGCGGACAAGGGAGGGTGAGTGTGTTCTCCTCGCCACCCACGCAGATCGCGGATTCTCGTTGCCTCCCCATCCTTTCTTCCGGGGTTTTTTGAACTTCTTTGGGGCTCAGCTCCACCATTTCACTCCAAACACCATAGTCTATCTGGCCGCTTTCGTGTCGATGTGTGAAAACTTCTTGGGCTGTCGACCACACTGGGGTCTTTTCAAACACATCTTCACCTGCCGCTCCCAGTCAGTCAAAAGGCCAAGTCGAGTGACGAGAAGACACAAGTGATCCAGATGTGCGGGGGTCTGGGGATCCATATGAGGAGCAAGAGTACTTTCCCAGCCATGATTCTTCCCGACTCGGTCCGGGGCTGGCAGTCGACTTGGTTCTACTGCAAGGATCAGCCGACCCCGGGCCAGTCGACTGGACTTCCTCCCTTTTCTTTGGCTCGAGTGGAGAAGCCCGCCCCCTGAAGGTAGTTCCAGAAGAGAAGGCGCAGGTCAAGGTGCTGGTCGAGCGGGTCGTCCAGCTTGTCCGCGACGGGGTGACCGGAATGGACCTGTTGGAGGTCTTTCTCGGTCGACGCATCCAACCTCTTCAGGCGCGTGATCATCCGATGTGGATGTACTCTTGGCTCGAGGATTCCACTCGGATCCACCCAGAGGACGTCAGCGAGGATACCCTGGAGAAGTGGTTGATGGGGATCACCAGCAACAAAGACAACCCTCGGGGGTCTAGGAGGGTGATTCCATTCGACAACTCGCACCAGCCGGAGCAGGTATAATTCTATCTTATCAAGTATCTTTCCGATTCACTGAGTGATATCTTGTTTATGGTCGATTGAATTTCCTTTGATCGTTGTCCTTTCAGGCCCTCATCAACATGTACTCAATGCCCAATGGAATGCAGGACCAAGAGGCCGAGGAAGAAGGGAGCGGCGGCGAGAGCGGCGAGGAGCATTTTGATGTCGAGGAAGAAGAGGAGAGCGACGAATCGACTGATGATGAAGAAGTCGACTCGCCTCCTCGCAGGGAGAGGAGATCCAAACACGCTCACGACCCGGCGAGCGCTCCAGACTTGGTGGCCGCGTTGATTGGTCAGTCTTCAAAGCGTCCTAGGACGTCTTCTCCAACACCGACTGAGAAAGCTCCAAAGCAGCCCAAAGTTGTGCCGCCCCCAGCGCTGAAAGTGCCGAAAGCCACCTCCTCCAAACTGCCAAAAGCTTTGCCGAGGATCAAAGTGACCGTTCCTACTATCTCTGGGTAACCATCTGACTTGTCCTTTTCGTCGACTCGATTAACCGGACGTAACCGATTGAATGCGGGTCTTTGAAGTGTTGCTACGTCAGGAACCTCTTCTTTCCAGTACCGGGACAAGGAAATGGAAGATGCGTTAACCTCCAACCCAGGTATCAACTCTTGCAATTTTGTTCTTGATTATTTGGTCGATTGCGTTCGAGTGGTTCACTTGGGGTCGAATGATCTGCCTTGCAGCTCCACCCAACGTCATTGATCTTCCAGATGATGATGAAGATGTGGCTCTTAAGCCCAGGAAGAGCAAGAAGGTAGCAGCTGGTAGGATGGCTCGGCAAGAAACAACTACAACACCTCCCGTCCGTCAACCTGAAGACGCGGGCAGGGCTTCTGTGACCTTCATTGCACCCTTGTCGAGTGGGCATCCCGCACCATCGACTGCACCTGTGATTCCTTCAGCTGTCCAACTCCACGCCACGGAGCTCCAAGCCGCCGCACCTGGGTCGTCTGCTCACTTCTTCACCAGCTACCCCGTCCCGGACAACCAGTCGGAAGCGGCTGCGGAAGCCATCCGACAAGCTGACATGATGATGGAGCGGGTGAAGACAGTGCATGAGAACAGCCGGGCTGCCTACGACACCAGCTCTGCTCTTCGGGCCAATGTCCAGGTGAGTATACTTTCCGACTGTTTTGCTCTATGAGGAAATGTTACTCGAAAAATCTTCTTCTACACAATCTCCTGTTGTTTGCGTCGAATTAGAGCACCCACTGGGTGTTTTGTTGTTTTTTGTAGTTTCGTTCTTCCACTCGGTCTGGGCGAGTGGGATCTGAACCGGTGGGGGCACGCTAAGTGCACCCACTGGGTGTAGTCCCCGAGACCACGGTTGACTGCTGACAGTCGACTGGGGTCTGAGTTCTTCTTTCCTTTCTTTTTTACTCCTTACACTCGACTCAGGTGGACCGGTCGAGTAGTTTCGTTCTTCCACTCGGTCTGGGCGAGTGGGATCTGAACCGGTGGGGGCACGGCAAGTGCACCCACTGGGTGTAGTCCCCGAGACTTCAGTCGACTGCTGGCAGTCGGCTGGGGTCTGAGCAGTTTCTTTTTTGTTGGCCGGGAGGACCGGTCGAGTTGAGTCTTAGTCAGCGGGGGCACGCCAAGTGCACCCGCTGGGTGTAGCTCCTAAGACCGCAGTCGACTGTGCGTAGTCGGCTGGGGTCTAAGCGAACTTCTTTAGGTTTTATTCACTTGAAAGTAAACAACTTTTTGATCTTATCGACTGATCTGTCTTTTGCCTTCTGCAGAAGTCTTGCACTCTCATTTCTAAGTTTGCTGAACTTGAGAGAAGCAGAGGCAGCTCAACCTCGACTTGGAATTAGCCCAGCAGAATCTGAAGAAAGCTCAAGACGAAGCCGCTGGTATGGAAGGTAACTGACTGTCAACTGACTTTCAATACATTTCTTTGATCTCTTCTTTGATTTGATTGCTTCTTTTGCAGAGAAAATGAAGTTGGCTCTGGAGAAGAAGGACTCGGACCTCGCCGCCACGCAAAAAGCAGCCCAAGATAAAACTGCTCTTGCAGACCAGAAGCTTGCTTCAATCGGAACACTGGAAGGAGAGGTGACCAAACTAAAATCCCGTCTTAATGAAGCTAACCGCGAAGTGACTAGTCTGAAGAAGGACAAGGTCGCCCTGAATGAAAAGCTGGAGTCTGCGATCCACAAGAGAATGACACGGAAGCTTATCTGAGGACTCTTGCGAAGAAGCTTTATCTCACGCTGGAAGGTATTCTTTTAATCTGACTGTGTTGATGCTTGCGATCGGATCTTGCTCGGCCGATTGACTAATTTTTGCTGTAGAATTCTATCAAGACTTCGACGAGGAAACTGGAAGGGTCGAGACGGGTCTGGACCCTATCGCTTCTCCAGTCTGCGACGAAACTGCAATGAACATGCTCGATTGGAGTCCCGTATCGCCAGCGCCATAAGCTACCTCGCGCGCCTGAAGGACGTAGTCTCCCGAATCAACTCATCGCTTTGGCCGAAGGCGACGCTTCAGAACGACCTGAAATCCCTGATGACTCGACTGAATGAAATCCCTGACCGAGTGCAAGAATGGAAGAAATCCTCCGCCTGGTGTGGTGCTGACGTGGCACTGTCCTTGGTGCGAGTCCATTGCATGGAAGTTTGTGAAGACAAGCTGGCTGCGATCAAGGTCGCTAACACCAAAAAGCATGACTTGTAGTCCTTCATGGAGACTTTCATTGCTGCCGCCACTCGGATATCTGATGGGATCGACCTGGACACATTCGTGGAGCCTGCCAGCCCTCCTCCGGCTGAGTGAACAAACTTATGAAACTTGAATCTGCTTTAAATTTGCCTCGGAATGCCGAGTGATTGCTGTAACCGTTAAACTCCTTCGGGCTTGATGCCCGAGTACTTTTGATTTGCTGCTTGGAACTTTTAGGTTTTATCTGAATTTGGTTTATCTCCGAATGTGCTTGCGTCTGCCTTCGAATGGACTTTGCTCATTGCTTGGTGTAGTCTTTGCGCTAGAGACGCAGCTCTGAGGCAGCGGCTCCAGTCGACCTGCGCTTCGCCGTCCTTGCAGATAGGGATGGAGCGGACGTTGTACTTACGTCGTAGCTTCGAAGGAGAAGGCTGCAGTCGACCTGCACCTCGTCATCCTTGCGGATAGGGATGGAGCGGACGTTGTACTTGTGCCGTAGTTCCGAAGGAGAAGGTTGCAGTCGACCTGCACCTCGTCGTCCTTGCGGATAGGGATGGAGCGAACATTGTACTTGTGCCGTAGCTCCGAGGGATAAGGTTGCAGTCGGCCTGCACCTCGTCATCCTTGCGGATGGGGATGGAGCGGACGTTGTACTTGTGCCGCAGCTCCGAAGGAGAAGGTTGCAGTCGACCTGCACCTCGTCATCCTTGCGGATGGGGATGGAGCGGACATTGTACTTGTGCCGTAACTCCGAAGGAGAAGGTTGCAATCGACCTGCACCTCGTCATCCTTGCGGATAGGGATGGAGCGGACGTTGTACTTGTGCCGCAGCTCCGAAGGAGAAGGTTGCAGTCGACCTGCACCTCGTCATCCTTGCGGATAGGGATGGAGCGGACGTTGTACTTGTGCCGCAGCTCCGAAGGAGAAGGTTGCAGTCGACCTGCATCTTGTCATCCTCGTGGATAGGGATATGTTTCGGACTTAGGCGAGTACCGGACTGCAGCTAAGACCCTCGAGTGAGAGGGCTGCTCTCCACTCGGTAGGATTTTTTCAAACTTAGGCGAGTACTGGACTGCCGCTAAGTCTCCTAGTGAGAGAACTTAGGCAAGTGCTGGACTGCAGCTAAGCCCCCGAGTGGGAGGGTTGCTCTCCACTCGGTAGGATTTTTTCAAACTTAGGCGAGTACCGGACTGCAGCTAAGTCTCCTAGTGAGAGAACTTAGGCGAGTGCTGGATTGCAGCTAAGCCTTCGAGTGGGAGGGTTGCTCTCCACTCAGTAGGATTTTTTCAAACTTAGGCGAGTACTGGACTGCAGCTAAGTCTCCTAGTGAGAGAACTTAGGCGAGTGCTGGACTGCAGCTAAGCCCCCGAGTGGGAGGGTTGCTCTCCACTCGGTAGGATTTTTTCAAACTTAGGCGAGTACTGGACTGCAGCTAAGTCTCCTAGTGAGAGAACTTAGGCGAGTGCTGGACTGCAGCTAAGCCCCCGAGTGGGAGGGTTGCTCTCCACTCGATAGGATTTTTTCAAACTTAGGCGAGTACTGGACTGCAGCTAAGTTTCCTAGTGAGAGAACTTAGGCGAGTGCTGGACTGCAGCTAAGCCCCTGAGTGGGAGGGTTGCTCTCCACTCGGTAGGATTTTTTTCAAACTTAGGCGAGTACTGGACTGCAGCTAAATCTCCTAGTGAGAGAACTTAAGCGAGTGCTGGACTGCAGCTAAGCCCCCGAGTGGGAGGATTGCTCTCCACTCGTTAGGAATTTTTCAAACTGAGGCGAGTACTGGACTGCAACTAAGTCTCCTAGTGAGAGAACTTAGGCGAGTGCTGGACTGCAGCTAAGCCCCCGAGTGGGAGGGTTGCTCTCCACTCGGTAGGATTTTTTCAAACTTAGGCGAGTACTGGACTGCAGCTAAGTCTCCTAGTGAGAGAACTTATGCGAGTGTTGGACTGCAGCTAAGACCCCGAGTGGGAGGATTGCTCTCCACTCGGTAGGATTTTTTCAAACTTAGGCGAGTACTGGACTGTAGCTAAGTCTCCTAGTTAGAGAACTTAGGCGAGTGCTGGACTGCAGCTAAGCCCCCGAGTGGGAGGGTTGCTCTCCACTCGGTAGGATTTTTTCAAACTTAGGCGAGTACTAGACTGCAGCTAAGTCTCCTAATGAGAGAACTTAGGCGAGTGCTGGATTGCAGCTAAGCCTTCGAGTGGGAGGGTTGCTCTCCACTCAGTAGGATTTTTTCAAACTTAGGCGAGTACTGGACTGCAGCTAAGTCTCCTAGTGAGAGAACTTAGGCGAGTGCTGGACTGCAGCTAAGCCCCCGAGTGGGAGGGTTGCTCTCCACTCGGTAGGATTTTTTCAAACTTAGGCGAGTACTGGACTGCAGCTAAGTCTCCTAGTGAGAGAACTTAGGCGAGTGCTGGACTGCAGCTAAGCCCCCGAGTGGGAGGGTTGCTCTCCACTCGATAGGATTTTTTCAAACTTAGGCGAGTACTGGACTGCAGCTAAGTTTCCTAGTGAGAGAACTTAGGCGAGTGCTGGACTGCAGCTAAGCCCCTGAGTGGGAGGGTTGCTCTCCACTCGGTAGGATTTTTTTCAAACTTAGGCGAGTACTGGACTGCAGCTAAGTCTCCTAGTGAGAGAACTTAAGCGAGTGCTGGACTGCAGCTAAGCCCCCGAGTGGGAGGATTGCTCTCCACTCGTTAGGAATTTTTCAAACTGAGGCGAGTACTGGACTGCAACTAAGTCTCCTAGTGAGAGAACTTAGGCGAGTGCTGGACTGCAGCTAAGCCCCCGAGTGGGAGGGTTGCTCTCCACTCGGTAGGATTTTTTCAAACTTAGGCGAGTACTGGACTGCAGCTAAGTCTCCTAGTGAGAGAACTTATGCGAGTGTTGGACTGCAGCTAAGACCCCGAGTGGGAGGATTGCTCTCCACTCGGTAGGATTTTTTCAAACTTAGGCGAGTACTGGACTGCAGCTAAGTCTCCTAGTTAGAGAACTTAGGCGAGTGCTGGACTGCAGCTAAGCCCCCGAGTGGGAGGGTTGCTCTCCACTCGGTAGGATTTTTTCAAACTTAGACGAGTACTAGACTGCAGCTAAGTCTCCTAATGAGAGAACTTAGGCGAGTGCTGGATTGCAGCTAAGCCTTCGAGTGGGAGGGTTGCTCTCCACTCGGTAGGATTTTCTTTCGAACTTAGGCGAAACGGATTCGCGACTAAGCCCACCCACTGGGGGATTTCAGAAGTAAATTAGAACAACACAATCAAATGAGAGGACCGTAAGCTCTTGTCTTTGATAAACAAATTACAAAGGTGTTTCTTATTACATTTTATTCGAACGAGTGCTTAAGTATAAAAGGGGGCGGAGCAGCTCCATGTTCCAAGCTCATGGCTCGTCTTTCTGATGCTCAATACTGTAAAGATGGTATGCTCCATTGTGGAGAACTTTGGTGATGATGAAGGGGCCCTCCCAAGTCGGGGCAAGCTTGTGTGGTTTCTGTTGATCCACCTGAAGAACCAGGTCTCCTTCTTGAAAGGCTCGACCCCTCACATTTCTGGCATGGAATCAACGCAGGTCTTGCTAATAAATGGTTGAGCGGATCAAGGCCATCTCTCTTTCCTCCTCTAAGAGATCGACTGAATCTTGCCGGGCCTGCTCTGCTTCCTCTTCGGAGAAGAGCTCAACTCGGGGTGCATTGTAGAGCAGATCACTTGGGAGAACAGCTTCGGCTCCATAGACTAAGAAGAAAGGAGTTCGTCCGGTCGACCGATTAGGAGTTGTCCTCAAACCCCACAGAACTGACGGAAGTTCATCAACCCAGGTGCCTGCTGCATGTTTGAGATCACGCATCAGTCGGGGTTTCAGCCCTTTGAGAATTAGGCCATTGGCTCTTTCTGCTTGTCCGTTCGACTGCGGGTGAGCGACAGAAGCATAGTCGACTCGAGTGCCCTGAGAGGCGCAGAAAGCTCTGAACTCATCAGAATCGAAGTTCGATCCGTTGTCTGTGATGATGCTGTGTGGGACTCCATATCTGAATGTTAATTCTCTGATAAAACTGATAGCGGTGCTAGCATCAAGGTTCTTGATAGGTTTAGCTTCGATCCATTTGGTAAACTTGTCGACTGCAACAAGCACATGAGTGAAGCCGCTCCTGCCAGTTCTCAGTGGTCCAACCATATCCAGCCCCCAAACAGCAAAGGGCCAGATGAGGGGGATGGTCTTCAGGGCTGATGCTGGCTTGTGAGACATGTCAGAGTAAAACTAGCAGCCTTCACATCTGTCGACTATATCTTTCGCCATTTCATTTGCGCGCGGCCAATAGAATCCAGCTCGGTATGCTTTAGACACGATGCCCCGAGAGGATGCATGATGACCACAGGTTCCCGAGTGGATGTCATTGAGGATCATTCGACCTTCTTCTGGTGTTATGCATTTCTGACCGACTCCAGTCACGCTTTCTCTGAACAGCCGCCCTCTTATCACAATAAAAGCCTTGGATCGACGGACGATCTGTCGAGCTTCTTCTTCATCCTCTGGGAGTTCTTTCTTGAGGATGTACGCAATGTAGGGCACCATCCAATTAGGAGTAATGGCCAGAACCTCCATGATCAGGTCGACCACGGCTGGGACCTCGACTTCAGTCGGATCTGTGGCGCTCTTAGGTTGCGGGGGCTCTTCAGTAAAAGGATCTTCCTGAACTTTTGGTGAGTGAATATGCTCCAAAAACACATTGCTGGGAATGGCTTCTCTCTTGGAACCTATCTTCGCCAAATCATCGTCTGCTTGATTTTTCAGTCGGTGTATGTGGTGGAGTTCTAACCCCTCAAACTTCTTCTCAAGCTTTCTCACCGCGTTGCAGTAACCAGTCATGGCTGGGCTTCTGACGTCCCACTTCTTCATCACTTGATTAACTACCAAATCTGAGTCACCATAGACCATGAGGCGACGGACGCCGAGTGAGATGGCCATGCGCAACCCATACAAGAGTGCTTCATATTCTGCTTCATTGTTGGAGGAATCAAAGTGAATCTAGAGGACATATCTGAGCCTGTCTCCTCGGGGGGATACCAGAACTACTCCAGCACCAGAACCGTTCAGCATCTTGGATCCGTCAAAGAACATGGTCCAGTGCTCAGAGTGAACTTGAGTCGGCAGTTGCTGTTCGATCCACTCGGTGAGGAAATCTGCTATTGCTTGGGACTTGATAGGTTTCTTTGCCTCAAACTTGATATCCAAGGGAAGGAGTTCAATCGCCCATTTGGCCACTCGACCAGTTGCATCTCTGTTGTGCAGAATCTCTGACAATGGAGCATCACTGACGACTGTAACAGAGTGATCCGAAAAATAGTGTGCAACCTTCGTCGTGGCCATGTAAATCCCATAGACAAGCTTCTGATAATGAGGTTATCTCTGCTTTGACGGGGTCAGGACTTCAGAAATATAATAAACTGGAAGTTGAACCTTATAAGCTTTTCCTTCTTCTTCCCGCTCGACCGTAAGTATTGTACTGACGACTTGTCCAGTGGCTGCTATATAAAGCAGTAGAGGCTCTTTGTTGATTGGAGCAGCAAGCACCGGCTGGGTGGAAAGCAGGGCTTTTAGCTCTGCAAACGCTGCATCAGCTTCTAGGGTCCACTCGAACTTGTCTGATTTCTTCATCAGTCGGTAAAGAGGCAGCGCCTTTTCATCGAGGCGAGAAATGAATCGACTTAGGGCGGCCAAGCAATCAGTAAGCTTCTGGACATCATGCACACACACATGGCATTTCATTCGGAGTATAGCGCCTACTTTCTCTGGGTTAGCATCGATTCCTCGTTCGGAAACAAGAAAACTGAGTAACTTTCCGCCTGGAACTCCAAACGTGCACTTTGATGGATTGAGCTTGATATCGTACCTTCTGAGGTCGGCAAAGGTTTCAGCAAGGTCAGTCAGTAGGTCGGAACCTTTACGTGACTTGACCACAATGTCATCCATGTATGCTTCCACATTTCGACTGATCTGAGTGAGCAGGCACTTCTAAATCATCCGCATGAATGTGGCTCCGGTGTTCTTCAAACTGAATGGCATTGTGACATAGCAGAAGCACCCAAATGGGGTGATAAAAGCTATCTTTATTTCGTCGAGTCCGTACAGACGGATCTGGTGGTACCCAGAGTAGGCGTCCAAAAAGGACAAATGCTCGCACCCTGCAGTCGAGTCGACTATCTGATCGATGCGAGGGAGAGGGAAGTGATCTTTCGGGAAGGCCCGATTCATATCCTTGAAATCAATACACATACGAAGTGAGTCGTCTTTCTTTGGGACCATGACAACATTGGCTAACCACTCGGAGTGATAAATCTCTCGGATAAACTCATTTGGCAAAAGCCGAGCCACCTCTTCACTGATTGCCTTTCTTTTCTGGACGGCGGACCGTCGAAGATGCTCTTTAACTGGTTTCACCTTCGGGTCGACTCGCAAACGGTCCCCTGGGAACACCCGTCATGCTAGAAGGCTTCCATGCAAAGATGTCCCAGTTCTCACGGAGGAACTGAATGAGCGTTTCTTCCTATTTGGAGTCGAGTGAGGTTGAAATGTGAGTCGGAGCAGCATTGGGATCTGTCGGGTGAATGTGAATCGACTTCATTTCACCAGACGACTGGAATGCTGAATCTGTGGCTGGCTTCTTGGCTCACTACAAGTCACTCGGATCTGCATTTTTCTGGTATTCTTGCAATTCTACCACGGCCATCTGGGCATCGGCGATCTTTGAGCCCTTCTGGAAGCACTCTTCTGCCTTCTTCCGATTACCAGAGATAGTGATCACTCCTCTGGGACCAGGCATCTTCAGTTTGAGGTAACGTAATATGGTCGAGCCATAAATCATGCATAAGCTGGCCTACCCAGAATTGCATGATAAGCACTCTGGAAATCCACCACTTCAAACGTCAACTTTTCTTTGCGGTAATTTTTAGAATCACCGAAAACCACGTCGAGTGCAATCTGACCAAGGGATGCAGCCTTCTTGCCTGGAATGACCCCATGGAAACTCATATGGCTTTCACTAAGTCTAGACATCGGAATGCCCATTCCCTTCAACGTTTCTGCATACAGTATGTTCAGGCCACTGCCACCGTCCATCAGGACCTTTGTCAGTCGAGTGCCTTCGACCACCGGTCGACCACCAGTGCTTGCCTCCCAGGGGTGGCGATGTGCACTGGATGATCAAACTGGTCGAATGTAATGGCAGTCTGCGACCACTTTAAGTAACTGGGCATCGCCGGAGCGACCATGTTCACTTCTCTGTTGATGACTTTCAATCAACTTTTGCTCACAACGTCAGCAAAAATCATCAGAGTGAAATTCACGTGGGGATAACCATCGTCATCCCCTTCCTCATCCTCAGCCTTGTCTGCTTCTTTCTCCTTTTCCTTGGGCTGTTTCTCTCGGAACTGCTGGATTAGGAGCCGAAACTGCCGAGTGGTGTGCTTCGGGTAAATGAAATTACCTTCTTCATCTTTTTTGGTGTGGATATGGCACGGCAGATCCAACACATCATTCCCATCTTGATCTTTTACTTTCTTGGGGTTCCACGACCCTTTGGGCTTCCCCTTGAACTTTCCTTGAACCACAGCCAAGGCTTCACCTGGAGCAGCTGGCTCGGCCTTGCGCTTCTATTTCCGACCGGAGTTTCCTCCTCCGGCTTCGCGGGAGACTGTTTTGTGCTTGCCGCTCTGGAGTCGCTCTTCTTCTTCACCATTGGCATACTTGGTGGCAATTTCCATCATCCGAGCCAGAGTCATATTTCCTGTCCGGCCGAACTTCATATTCAACTCTCGATACCTGAAGCCTTCCTTAAAGGCACAAATTGCCTGATGATCTGACACATCTTCTACCGTGTGGTGCAGGGTGATCCATCACTGGATATAATCCCTCAAAGTTTCATTCGGCTTCTGAACACAACACTGCAACTCTGTCAAACCTGCCGGCCGTTTGCAAGTGCCCTCGAATGTTCTGACAAACACTCTGGCAAGATCTTCCCAAGTATAGATGCTGTCAGGCACTAACGGATTCAGCCATGCTCTAGCTGAGCCCTCCAACATCAGAGGAAGGTGTTTCATGGCCACTTCATCATTGCCGCCACCAATCTGGACAGCCACTCGGTAGTCTTCAAGCCAAGTGTCAGGCTTGGACTCTTCGGTGAACTTACTAACTCCAGACGCCAACCTGAAGTTGGGGGGAATCACCGCAGCTCTGATAGCTCTGCTGAAGCACTCTGGACCAGAGACATGCACCTTGTTGCTGGTTTGTGGATCTCTATCATGGCCCTCTTGGTGAGCTCTGTTTCTGTCGACCAAGCCCTGCACGAGAATATATCTTGCATCAAAGCCTGGCTCTCTAGGGTCGATTGGAATACCTCGCCCGACACTATGAGGGCGTCTGTCTTCATGCTGCTGAGGCACGTACAACCCGCTCCTTGGGGGAGGCGTGGGCACTCGACGGCGATCATCACGATCGACTCGGCGATCATACTACTCTCGGTTTCTGTACTGATCTCGTCGATCCCCACGTCCCTCATGCCTCGGAGGCGATCTTGGGCTATGGGCCGACTGAACTGTGTCTGCCATCACGGATTTGCTGTGGATCCTATCCCGTGACTGAGATACAACCGTATTCTGTTCTCCCGCCGCCCGGAGCAAGGCTCGGATCTGCACCAGACCTCGACCAGCTTCTCACTGGGAGGGTTGGATCGACTCCACTATTCGGGCAGCAGCAGCCAAATTCTGGATCGGGGTTCGGTATACCTGAGTCGGAGGAGGAAAAAGCTGGCGTCGACTGGATTCGGGAGCGCGCTGCCGAGCGCGATCGTCGAGTGCGCGCTGGAGATTCTCCAGTCGAGTGCGCTCAGCCAGGTTGGCCAAGCGCGCCTGCTCCAAGGCTTGGGCCTCAGGGGTTTCTCCAACTATAGGAGTATGCAATGCATCCACGTTCCGTCTCTCTCTCTGACTTGTGCTCAGGTACTGAACGAGGAATCCGTCTGAGTGAACTCGGGTCTGTGGCCGAGTGAACTTGAGTATCTGTCTGGGAAGTTGATGATGATGCGAGTAGCTACATGACCACATGCAGGGCGGCCGAGTGGCAACGCGTGGACGGCTGAGCGCCAGTGATCCTGTTCGGTCCGAGTGAGCTAGCCCATCCGAATGAAAAGGTGAATCGGTCGAGTGAACCACAGTTAGGCTGCGATCTGGTCGCCACACCATCAGCCGAGTGGAGTAAATGGCGAGTTGGTCCATTGACGTTGTTCATGTCAGTAAGCCTGCAAGTTAGTACATCCATGAATATTTTTTTGCTGGACTAAAATGTCCATACACGGATGCTACTTTGCAAGGATTAAAGACCAGCCGTGCATGCATGCATGGATGCTAGTATTTTGTAGGGAGTAAAGACCATGGATGGTCATGCATGCATGCATAGATTAATCGGTTTAGAAACTGAAAGATGGGCAATTAAGCCATTAGTTTGCGGGAAAGGCGGGAGCATCAATCACCATAATTAGGTAATGGACGCCTAATGGCCGCTTAATGAGGTGATTATCTTAATGAAGTGGTAACTGGCCCATGACATGCACTTTGGTTAGAGGGTATGTACTCTCCCATGTAGACGATGCAGATGAAAGAGGTGTAGATGATGGGGCAACGTGTGTTGCCAGCGATGTGAGCGAGGGCCGGCAAGCGCAATGCTGGGCGGCCAGCACGGTGCGGGGCCGACGGGCTCGTCGCAGGATGGCCAGCACGGCGCGGGGGCGACAAGCGTGTCGCCGGATGAACGAGTACGACGCTGGGTCGGCGTGCGTAGCGCGAGGCCTGCAACCATGGCGTGGCGCCGACAAGCGCATCGCCGGTGGGGCGAGCGTGGCACAGCATTTTGCCGCTTCGGGAGTCGGACGGGGCCGATTCTTTCACCTCTTTGTCCGCACGTGCAGCGACCATGCGTGGAAGAGCGATGATGGTGTTCGCATATGAGGCCCAAGATGACCCTGTTCTTGGCAAAGCGCGAGACATATCACAAATAAAATAGGGAATAGATGTAAGAATTGATACAAACCGTCTGCATCATGGTTTGATAGACACCATGCCCCATGGTGGGCGCCAACTGTCGTGGTTCTAAGGCTGACAGTAGAGTAGGGGGTGAGAATGTAGAGGCAAGATCCTAGCTATGGAGGAGTTGTACACACAAGTTTTACGAGTTCAGGCCCTTCTCGGAGGAAGTAACATCCCTACGTCTTGGAGCCCTGACGCGGTCGACTGAATATATGTGTGTGAATTACAGAAAGTGCGAACCTTTGTCCCAGAGGAGGGGGGTGGCTTATATAGAGTGCGCCAGGACCCCAGCTCCCCTCTGTTACACAGGGTTCAATGCTCATAAAGGTGAGGTGTTACTGGTAACGTCTACAATAAAGTGTTATAAATGCCCATAAAGCTATGGTTTAAATCCTGACCGTTGCAGAGTGGAGGGCTTCTCATCTTCAAGGTGGTGGAGTGTCTTCAAGGTGGTCGAGTGAGCACATCTTCATGTCCGAGTGGATGATGGTTTCTCTTCGACTGCTTCTGATTATTTGTAGAGATGTCCTTGGGGAGGGTATGTTGGACAGATCCATGACCCTACCCTAGGTACATAGCTTCATCACTAGTAGATATCAAATTCATAAACCATTACTGGATAGTACTCCCTTCATTCCAAATTACTCGTCGTGGTTTTAGTTCAAACCACGACGAGTAATTTGGAACGAAGGGAGTATTAGATAACAATTTAATGCATAGTCAACATGCATCCTCAAGCAGTACAAGGTCATATCAACGGCTATCATCATATGTAGTTCTAGATGATATCGACGACGATCATCATATGTAGTTCTAGATGATATAGCCACACACACATATGTAGTTCTAGATGATATAGCCACACACACATATGTAGTTCTAGATGATATCGAAGACAATCATCATCCTCAAGCCTGGGCGGTTGGTGTTCCTGATAGTAATTAGGATGGCATGTCCAACACGAAGATTCTTGCCATCAAGGAATTTCTTCCACCCAACCGAGTTTAAGTGTGTGCGACCGTCCGTGTCCACGCGGTAAGTACAGGTTGTGACGGAGCCCCTTGCAGTAAGGCGTAGTCCAGCTGAGCCTTCTTCATCAGGCTCGATAGCATAACTCACAGATATGCTCTTTGCCAATTTCCGAATAATAAAAACATTTCAATTAATAAATAGCCTCGCAAATAAGTACATATGGATTATCTACACTATTAATAGTTTCCTTAGATTCTACACTAATAAGCATGCGATCGAACTCTACACTAAAACATATCATCGACTAGATTCCACACAACATACCATATCATTGGACTGTACACTAAGTATTTCATCGGATAATTTGCATTTGTAAGTATAACATACCATATCCTGTCGATCAACCATGGTATTTGTCAGGCGGGTCACGAATGGCACCCCGACAAAGTCAGCACGTGGCGGAATTATGTCCCACAGGTTGGACACCTCCTCCTTGCTCAACCTTGTTCTTTGATCTACGATGGCTTCATGAAGTGGGTCCTCATCATCTTCATCGAGTGGGTCCTCATTATCTTCATCATCTTCATCATCTTCGTCATCTTCCACCAGGTTGAGATAAATGACAGCCAGCTTGGGTCTTTCTGCTCTGAAGGAGAAGCTGATCAACTCATCACCAGTAAGACGCATGCGAGCGACGAAACGGGCCCATCCATCTCCTCCAATCTGCGACATATTGCGTCCTTTCTCGACCTCCATAGTGTATGGCCCCCCAGGAGCCTCAAATGTCACAGTGTCTCCTGTCAGCTTGTTGAATTTCAACCTCACATTGCATGGGACGATCTATGTAAAATAAGCAAAATGACACAATGCAGTAATGCCAACACTAAAAATAAAATAGTTATTACATTTCATCTAATTTCTTACCGCTGCATGAAGAAAACCCGGCTGGAAGTAGATGCCGAACAGCTTGCCAGCTGCAAGGCTGCTGGCGCACCTTGACTTGCACAGTCGACATAGTGGTGGTGATGGTGGCGCCATTTTTCCTAAAGCAATATGAGCAAAGGATTAACGATCCACTTCACAGGAAAGAAAAAAAGTAGCATGAGATATTTTTGGTTCTTCCGCGAGAAGCAATTTGATGGACAATTATAATCCTAAGATCTAGTAACATATTAGATGACAAGGTACCACCTACATTTTGCCAAAAAGTAACTAAATCAACTAAATGAAAATGTTCTAAATCAACTAAATGAAAATGCTCTAAATCAACTAAATGAACTAGCATACTAAATCAACTAAATCAAAATGTTCTAAATCAACTAAATGAACTATCCTACTAAATCAACTAAATCAAAATGTTCTAAATCAACTAAATCAACTAGCCTACTAAATCAACTAAATCAAAATGTTCTAAATCAACTAGCCTACTAAATCAACTAAATCAAAATGTAGGGAGGACGGAGGAGGAGGCCGGTGCCGAGTCCAGCAAGGAGGACGAGGGGCCGGTCGGCGGCCAGTGGAGGGAGGACGGAGGAGGAAGGCGGAGCGAGGAGGGGCCGGCCAGCGGCGAGTGGAGAGGGAGGATGGAGGAGGACGCCGGTACCAAATCCAGCAAGGAGGAGGAGGTGACAGCGGCGCAGAGGGAGGAGGGGCGACGGGGGAGGACCGACGCGGGGGATAGAGAGGGATCCAGTGAGTGTGTGACTGTGAGTGGATTGGATAGAGGAGATGGGGTGGGAGATGGAATGGCTTAGCAGTAGCGCGCTATAGAGAAAGACGCTACTGCTAAGCTACCTAGCAGCAGCGCCTTTCACAAAGAAGCGCTACTGCTATGTGTCAGCATGTAAAAAATACATTGATCATCAACGATCTTTTTGTGTACAATCTGATTTGTCAATATGAGTCCTCACCAGTTTAGGTACAAGTGAGGACTCATATTGCAGCCACAAATTCTACACATAGAGTTCAATGAAGACCAAGTGCTTGTCAAAGTTTGAGAAGTAACATATTTAAGGTGGTAGAAACTCGCTTCACGAAGCGAGGTGGGACTAAATTTTTGTAGTAAACTTAGCAGTAGTGCTTATTGGCGAAATGCGCTGCTACTATGCTACGTAGCAGTAGCGCCCTTCGTTATAATGCGTTGCTGCTATAGCTAGCCTCACGGCGGCCTCGTGGGAATTATAGCAGTAGCGCGTCTTTCAGCTGGCGCGCTACTGCTATATTTATTCCAGCAGCGAGTTATTCTTGAGCTCGCTACGGCTAATTAGCAGCAACGCCTTATTTTAAAGCGCGCTGCTGATAAGATTTTGTGTATAGGCTTTTCCCTAGTAGTGCATGGGATTGGGCATCCTGGTGACCAGCCATTTTCTCGTGAATGAGGAGCGGAGTCCACTCCTCTTGAGAATAACCTGCCTAACATGGAAGATACGGACAACCCTAGTTGATACATGAGCTATTCGAGCATACAAAACATAATGTTTATTTGAAGGTTTAGAGTTTGGCACATACAAATTTACTTGGAACAGCAGGTAGATACCGTATATAGGTAGGTATGGTGGACTCATATGGAATAACTTTGGGGTTTATGGGATTGGATGCACAAGCAGTATTCCCGCTTAGTACATGTGAAGGCTAGAAAAAGACTAGGAAGCGACCAGCTAGAGAGCGACAACAGTCATGAACATGCATTAAAATTAATCAACATCGAATGCAAGCATGAGTAGGATATAATGCACCATGAACATAAATATCGTAGAGGCTATGTTGATTTTGTTTCAACTACATGCGTGAACATGTGCCAAGTCAAGCCACTCGAATCGTTCAAAAGAGGATACCACCCTATCATACCACATCACAACCATTTTAATAGCATGTTGGCATGCAAGGTAAACCATTATAAGCTCCTAGCTAATTAAGCATGGCATAAGTAACTATAATCTCTAATTGTCATTGCAAACATGTTAATTCATAATAGGCTGAATCAGGAACGATGAACTAATCATATTTACAAAAACAAGAGAGGTCGAGTTCATACCAGTTTCTCCCATCTCAATAAGTTCATCATATAATCATCATTATTGCCTTTCACTTGCATGACCTAATAGTGTGGATAATAATAATAGTGCATGTGCATTGGACTAAGCTGGAATCTGCAAGCATTCAATTCAAGAGATAAGACAAGGTAATATGGACTCTTGGTTAAATCAACAATAATACATATATGAGTCACTTCAACAGTTTAAGCATGGTCTTCTCCTATCGACCCCCAAAGGAAAGAAAAGAAATAAAAACTATTTACACGAGAAAGCTCCCAACAAGCAAAAGAAGAAAGGGAAATCTTTTTTGAGTTTTCTTTTTAATTACTACTACAAGCATGGAAATTAAACTAATTAAAAGCTACAACTATTTTTTTTGGTTTTTTAAAGGTTTATCAAACACGCAAGAAGAAAGCATAAAAAGAAATAAACTAGCATGGATATTACAATGAAAAAGTATGAGCACCGACATCTAGCAATGAGTGTGTGAACATAAATGTAATGTCGGTGAGAAATATGTACTCCCACAAGCTTAGGCTTTTGGCCTAAGTGGGTTCATTGCCACGAATGGCCAGACGGATATCCAAAGTTGTAGTTGGGGTCGTACTGAGATGCAGCGGTCATTGCATCGTGGGCTGCAGCTTGGAGGCGAGCTATCTCAGCCCTCCTCTTATACTCTTCCGCCTCCTCTCTGGTTATAAAATATCTCCCTTTTGCCTGAAAGTCAAAGAAAGTAGAAGCAGGGAGAGCGACGTGATAGGTGCGTCGTCTGTCAAAGATTAGTCGGTACTGGAGGAACTGATCGTTCCTCTCAACAAAATGACGACGAACCATAGCCTCATAATCCAAATAAGCAGGAGGCAACTCAATATCATCCTCACGTATGGTTATACCAAGAAAATTAGCTATACGGGTTGCATAAATTCCACCAAAGAAATCTCCATTAAATCTATTATGATGCAACCTACGTGCAACAATGGCTCCCAAATTATAATGTTTATCTCCTAACACAGCACTCCTAAGAATACTGAGGTCAGGGACACACATATGACATGCTTCATCTTTACCATTTATGCACCTACCTATGAAGATACCAAAATAATGTATAGCAGGAAAATGAATGCTCCCTATGGTAGCTTGTGCTATATCTCTAGATTCCCCCACAGTTATACTACCAAGAAAATCTCTAAATTCAGATTTGCGAGGTTCACTAGCACTACCCCACTATGGAAGTTTGCAAGAAGTGGTAAAATCCTCTAAGTCCATAGTATAAGAATTTTCATAGAGATCAAACAGGACAGTTTGAGAATTGCGTGAAGATGAAAATTCAAATCTCCGCACAAAGGAACTAGTGAGATAGTGGTACTGACGGCACTTTTCTGCCTCGAAGCTCATAAGATCAGCGTTACGCAAATATGAGTTAAATTCTTCCTTAATTCCCACTCGATCCATGAAGTCCTCTGAAGGCCATTCACAAGGCCGCACTGGGGCGTCCCTTGGTGGTTCATCACCAGCATCATGCATTGCAAGCCTGGGTCCTTGCTTCCTTGAAGGACCACCTTGGTACATTTTCCTAAACATATTTCTTCTTATGAAAAATTTCTGAAATTTTTAGTAACTTCCAATAAAAGTGAACCAAGCTCAACAATATTGATAGCAACTACTCCTACAAGTGCCTAGGACCTATATCATGCATTAGAACTACTTGGAACCATATAAATTTGACATGCAAGCTCAATAACATGGTCACGTAGGCAGCACAAATTTGCAATGAATAAAGTACTAGAACAAAAACTAATTGGATCAATGGAGGAGTCACATACCAAGGAACAATCCCCCAAAGCAGTTTTGTGAGAGGTGCTTTGAGCAAGAAGATCGAAAATCGCAGCAAAATGAGCTAGAACTCGTGCTTGAGCTGGATGGTGATTTTTTTGGGGAGGAAGAAGAAGTGTGTGGGTGCAGGAATAAGTGGAGGGGAGCTACCGTGGGCCCACGAGGAAGGGGGCACGCCCGGGGGTGGGCGCGCCGTGGACCCTCGTGGCCAGGTGCTTGCTCCCCCTGCTGTGTTCTCAGTGCCAGATATTCTCAAATATTCCAGAAAAAATCATATTAAATTGGCAAGTCATTTGGAGAACTTTTATTTTCGGGGTATTTTTATATTGCACGGATAATTCAGAAAACTAACAGAAAATACTATTTTTACTTTATTTCAACTAAATAACAGAAAGTAAAAGGAGGGTACAGAAGGTTGTGCTTTCTAACTTCATCCATCTCATGCTCATCAAAAGGAATCCACTAACAAGGTTGATCAAGTCTTGTTAACAAACTCATTTCGAGTAACATGAAACCAGAGAAATTTCGAATGACACTATGTTACCTCAATGGGGATATGCACATCCCCAATAATAAGAATATCATATTTCTTCTTGACAGTAGGAAGAGGAAATTCAAAACCTCCAAAAATAATCGATGGAATTTTTCCAATAGAATTGATACTGTGGACTTGAGGTTGTTTCCTCGGAAAGTGTACCGTATGCTCATTACCATTAACATGAAAAGTGACATTGCCTTTGGTGCAATCAATAACAGCCCCTGCAGTATTCAAAAAGGGTCTTCCAAGAATAATAGACATACTATCATCCTCGGGAATATCAAGAATAACAAAGTCTGTTAAAATAGTAACGTTTGCAACTACAACAGGCACATCCTCACAAATACCGACAGGTATAGCAGTTGATTTTATCAGCCATTTGCAAGAATATTTCAGTAGGTGTTAACTTATTCAAATCAAGTCTACGATATAAAGAGAGAGGCATAACACTAACACCGGCTCCAAGATCACATAAAGCAGTTCTAACATAGTTTCTTTTAATGGAGCATGGTATAGTTGGTACTCCTGGATCTCCTAGTTTCTTAGTTATTCCACCCTTAAAAGTATAATTAGCAAGCATGGTGGAAATTTCAGCTTCCGGTATCTTTCTTTTATTAGTAACAATATATTTCATGTACTTGGCATAAGGATTCATTTTAAGCATATCAGTCAAACACATACGCAAAAAGATAGGTCCAATCATTTCAGCAAAGCGCTCAAAATCCTCATCATCCTTTTTCTTGGATGTCTTAGGAGGAAAAGGCATGGGTTTCTGAACCCAAGGCTCTCTTTCCTTACCGTGTTTCCTAGCAACAAAGTCTCTTTTATCATAACATTGATTCTTTGATTGTGGGTTATCAAGATCAACAGCAGGTTCAACTTCTACCTCATTATCATTGCTAGGTTGAGCATCAACATGATCATTATCATTAACATTATCACTAGTTCAATGTTCATTACCAGATTGTGTTTCGGCATCAGAAATAGAGATATCATTGGGATTCTCAGGTGTGTCAGCAATAGGTTCACTAGAAGCATGCAAAGTCATATCATTTTTCTTTTTCTTCCTTTTAGAAGGACTAGGTGCATCTATATCATTTCTATGAGAATCTTGCTCAATTCTCTTAGGATGGCCCTCGGGATACAAAGGTTCCTGGGTCATTTTACCACCTCTAGTCATAACTCTAACAACATTATCATTTTTCTTACTATTTAATTCATTGAGCAAATCATTCTGAGCTTTAAGTACTTGTTCTACTTGAGTGGTAACCATAGAAGCATGTTTACTAATGAGTTTAAGTTCACCTTAAACTCTAGACATATAATCACCCAAGTGTTCAATCATATAAGCATTTTGTTTCAATTGTCTACCAAAGTAAGCATTCAAGTCTTCTTGCCTTACCATAAAGTTATCAAACTCATCCAAACATTGGCTAGCAAACTTAGCAGGAGGGATTTCAGCTTTATCATATCTATAGAGAGAATTTACCTTTACTACCTGTGTTGGGTTATCAAGACCATGTGTTTCTTCAATAGGTGATGGATTAAAACCATATATTTCTTCGATAGGCGGTAAATTAAGACCATGTATTTCTTCAATAGGAGGTAAATTTTTAACATCTTCAGCTTTAATACCCTTTTCTTTCATATATTTCTTTGCCTCTTGCATATCTTCAGGACTGAGAAATAGAACACCCCTTTTCTTCGGAGTTGGTTTAGGAATAGGCTCAGGAGTTGGCTCAGGAAGTGTCCAATTATTTTCAGTTGTCAACATATTATTCAATAGAATTTCAACTTCATCCGGTGTTCTTTCCCTAAAAATAGAACCAGCAAAACTATCCAGGTTGTCTCTGGAAGCATCGGTTAGTCCATTATAAAAGATATCAAGTATTTCATTTTTCTAAAGAGGATGATCAGGCAAAGCATTAAGTAATTGGATAAGCCTCCCCCAAGCTTGTGGGAGACTCTCTTCTTCAATTTGCACAAAATTATATATATCCCTTAAGGCAGCTTGTTTCTTATGAGCAGGGAAATATTTAGCAGAGAAGTAATAAAATCATATCCGGGGGACTACGCACACAACCAGGATCAAGAGAATTAGACCATATCTTAGAATCACCCTTTAATGAGAACGGAAATATTTTAAGGATATAAAACTAGCGAGTTCTCTCATCATTAGTGAACAGGGTGGCTGAGGGAGTCCTGGATTAGGGGGTCTCCGGACAGCCGGACTATATCTTCCGACCAGACTGTTAGACTATGAAGATACAAGATTGAAGACTTCGTCTCGTGTCTGGATGGGACTCTACTTGGCGTGGAAGGCAAGCTAGGCAATGCAGATATGTATATCTCCTCCTTTGTAACCGACCTTGTGTAACCCTAGCCCTTTCCGGTGTCTATATAAACCGGAGGGTTTTAGTCCGTAGGACAACAGACAATCATACCATAGGCTAGCTTCTAGGACTTAACCTCTCTGATCTCGTGGTAGATCTACTCTTGTACTACCCATATCATCAATATTAATCAAGCAGGACGTAGGGTTTTACCTCCATCAAGAGGGCCCAAACCTGGGTAAAACTTCGTGTCCCCTGCCTCATGTTACCATCCGCCTAGACGCACAGTTCGGGACCCCCTACCCGAGATCCGCCGGTTTTGACACCGACATTGGTGCTTTCATTGAGAGTTCCTATGTGTCGTCGCCGTTAGGCTTGATGGCTCCTATGATCATCAATGGTGATGTAGTCCAGGGTGAGACTTTTCTCCCCGGACAGATTTTTGTATTCGGTGGCTTTGCACTGCGGGCCAATTCGCTTGGCCATCTGGAGCAGATTGAAAGCTACGCCCCTGGACATCAAGTCAGGTTTGGAAGCTTAAACTACACGGCCGATGTCCGCGGAGACTTGATCTTAGACGGATTCGAGCCTCCGCCTTGTGCGTCACGCGGTCATGATGAGTATGATTTGGCTCTACCATCAGACAGTGTTCAGGAGATTGCACCGGCACCCACTCCGACCCTCAATTCGGAGCCAGTTGCGTCGTCCATGGACGGGTGGATGGACCCCGCCATAGAGCCTTACCCTCATCGGTGATCGAGCCGAACATCGACCTTACTCTGCACGAGAGCAGTGTTGACAAACTGCCGGATCTCTCTCCGGCCACGGACTTCGAACCGCCGACGCCCGTTCCTAGCGAATCTGATTGGGCTCCAATCATGGAGTTTACCTCCGCGGATATTTTTCAGCACTCGCCCTTTGGCGACATACTGAACTCGTTAAGGTCTCTCTCCTTGTCAGGAGGATCCTGGCCGAACTATGTCTGGTAGGATTGGGATGCGGACGACGAAGAAATTCGCGGCCCACCCACCACCCACTTAGTAGCCACTGTCGATGACTTAACCGACATGCTCGACTTTGACTCCGAAGACATCGACGGTATGGACGATGATGCGGGAGACGAAGATGAACCACTTCCCGCAGGGCGCTGGACAGCCACCTCATCATACGATATATACATGGTGGACACACCCAAAGAAGGCAATGGTGACGAGACAGTGGAGGATGACCCCTCCAAGAAGCAAACCAAGCGCCAACATTAGCGGCGCCGCTCTAAGTCCCGCCAAAGCAAAAGTGGTGATACCGGCACAGGAGATAATAACACTCCGGATAGTGCCGAAGACAACAACAATCCCCTCCAGCAAGATTTAGAGCAGGAGGATGGAGGAGCCAGCCCTCCTGAGAAAGCAGCATATAGAGAGGCGGAGGATGATAATTACATACCCCCCTCCGAAGACGAGGCAAGCCTCGGCGATGAAGAATTTATCGTGCCAGAGAATCCTGTTGAACAAGAGCGCTTCAAGCGTCGGCTTATAGCCACGGCAAATAGCCTTAAGAAAAAGCAGCAACAGCTTCAAGCTGATCAAGATCTGCTAACTGATAGATGGACCGAAGTCCTGGCGGCCGAGGAATATAAACTCGAACGCCCCTCCAAGAGTTACCAAAAATGTAGGTTGCTACCCCGACTGGAGGAAGAAGCGTACGACGCGGCTGATCGACCACCTCGTGGCCGTGATAGAGAGGCATTCCAGCCAAAAACTCAGCGTGCACCTCGGCACCATTCAAATAAAAAGGCATGGGGAAATACGCCAGACCTGCGAGACGTATTGGAGGACAAAGTAAAACATGCAAGATCGATCTACGGATCACGAGGGTGCGCCACTATGAGAGACGATAAACATCACGCCGGATACAGTAAAAGTCAATCCGGCCGGGTCGAACACAGCGGGCAAGACCCATTCGAGCTGCGTCGCGATATAGCCCAATACAGAGGCGCCGCACACCCCCTATGCTTCACAGACGAAGTAATGGATCATCAAGTCCCAGAGGGTTTCAAACTCGTAAATATTGAATCATACGATGGCACAACAGATCCTGCTATATGGATCGAGGATTTCCTCCTCCACATCCACATGGCCCGCGACGATGACTTACACACCATCAAATACCTCCCACTAAAGCTCAAAGGACCAGCGTGGCATTGGCTTAACAGCTTGCCAGCAGAGTGCATTAGCTGTTGGGAAGATCTGGAAGCCGCATTCCTCTACAACTTTCAGGGCACTTATGTGCGACCACCAGACGCCAATGACTTGAGCCACATAATTCAGCAGCCAGAAGAATCGGCCAGGAAATTCTGGACACGGTTCCTAGCAAAGAAAAATCAAATCGTTGACTGCCCGGATGCAGAGGCCCTAGCAGCTTTCAAACACAACATCCACGACGAGTGGCTAGCCCGGCACCTTGGTCAGGAAAAGCCGAAATCTATGGCAGCCTTCACGACACTCATGACCCGCCTTTGTGCGGGAGAAGACAGTTGGCTGGCTCGCAGTAACAATATGTCAAAGAACCATGGTACTTAGGATACCAAGGACGGCAATAGCAGGTCACGTCGCAACAAACATAAGCGCCGCATTAACAGCAATAATACTGAAGATACGGCAGTCAATGCCGGATTCAAAGGCTCTAAACCCGGTCAGCGGAAAAAGCCATTCAAAAGAAGCACTCCGGGCCCGTCTAGTTTGGACCGTATACTCGATCGCTCGTGTCAAATACACGGCACCCCCGACAAGCCAGCCAACCACACCAACATGGATTGTTGGGTGTTCAAGCAGGCCGGCAAGTTGATTGACGAAGACAAAGATAAGGGGCCACATAGTGATGACGAGGAAGAGCCCCGGTAGCCAAACACCGGAGGACAGAAGAGGTTCCCCCCACAAGTGCGGACGGTGAACATGATATGCGCAACCCACATCCCCAAGAGGGAGCAGAAGCGTGCGCTCAGGGACGTATATGCGTTGGAGCCAGTCGCCCCAAAGTTCAACCCATGGTCCTCCTGTCCGATCACCTTCGATCGCAGGGACCACCCCACTAGTATCCATCATGGCGGATTGGCCGCACTGGTCCTAAACCCAATCATTGACGGATTTCACCTCACTCGAGTCCTTATGGATGGCGGCAGCAGCCTGAACCTGCTTTATCAGGACATAGCACACAAAATGGGTATAGACCCCTCAAGGATCAAACCCACAAAAACGACCTTTAAAGGCGTCATTCCAGGTGTAGAGGCCCATTGCACAGGCTCAATTACACTGGAAGTGGTCTTCGGATCCCCGGATAACTTTCAAAGCGAAGAATTAATCTTCGATATAGTCCCGTTCCGCAGTGGTTATCATGCACTGCTCGGGCGAACCACATTTGCAAGATTCAATGCGGTACCGCATTATGCAAAACTCAAGCTCAAGATGCCAGGACCTCGTGGGGTTATTACAGTTAATGGAAACACAGAGCGCTCTCTCTGAACGGAGGAGCACACTGCGGCCCTCGCAGCAGAAGCGCAAAGCACCCTCTCAAGGCAATCCACCAGTTCGGCGTTTCAAGACCCGGACACCTTCAAGCGCACTCAGAGTAATCGGCAACTAGACCGCCTGGCACGATCTAAGCTCGCATAGCAATGCGGCCCCCACCCCAGTCCTAGCCAAATGGCAAAATCCGTGCCACACGTACATAACTATGCATTAAAAATACCATGGGCACAGGTGGGGAGGGGGGCACAACTACGGCACGCCCCAAGACGTGGCTTAAACCGCACTAGGGGCTTCCCGCTTTGTTATTTTTCTCTTTTCAGGGCTTTAATCTCTGGAAACCCTGTCCGGCAGCATGATTGCCGAACACATGATGCATCAACCAAGGAGGCAGAAAGCTACGTCACACCACAGAATTCCCAGGTGGATTATGATAACAAGTGAAATATTTGCTTTAATACTATTCCTCAGCTTGCCCTTGGAAGGGACATAGTCCTACTTTTTGCTTATCGCACTATCTGTATCATTCTGCTTTAACGCACCCTTTTGAATAAACAATGCATAACATTACGACTATTATTGCATTCTTGTTATATATATGTGTTCATTAATAACGCCTTGCAACCGTACACTTTGGTACGACCAATACACCAGGGGCTTAAGTACCCCACAATACGGTGTGAGAAGTCCGAACACTTTCACAAGTGCGGCACCCCGAACTTATAGCATTATATGCATCAGCTCCGAATCATGTCTTTGGTCAAATGTTGGGTTTGCCCGGCTCCTATTTTTTGGTACCTTACGTTCCGCTCTATCGGCTAAGGTAGCGCTAGGAGAACTACTGCGATTGTGCCCCGGTTCTGCCGGGCTAAGCACCTCAGTAGAGAAAGCTAAAACTGACTGTCATGGTAAGGCAAGAGATTGGTCGCTGTTCGGCGAGGTTTCGAGTCCCTAAAGACTTATGCCGCTTAGAGCGAGGAGCCGGTCCTGTCCGGCTTAAAGGCGTGTATCGCGCCCCGAATTCGGCCTTCCGAATATCAGGGGCTTCGTCGAAATTTAAAACTATAGAATTATATGGCTAAGTGAGAGTGATAAAGCATTATTAGTCAAGTTGCCTTGTTCGCCGTGCTGAGCACCTCCCTCGAAGGACCCAAAAATGGGAACACGAGTGCTCAGGTTTATCCCGAACACCCCAGCACTCGCGGCATGGGGGCAGAAGCCGAGGACTAGCCATCTCTCATATTGGATAAACAGCCAAACAGAAGGTAATATTTTAAATTCAAATAAGCCTTGCATAGCGCATATGAAACAAGTTTTCATCATACAAGATCACACGAGCAAGTTTACTCAAATATTACATCCTTTGAACATTCTTCCGCTACAAGACGGGCACCCTTCAGGACACCCTCATAATAAATTTCGGGGGTGCAATGCTCCTTGCCCTACGGCGGTCCTTCCTTGATCAGCTTCACGGCGTCTAGCTTGGCCCATTGCACCTTCACGCGGGCGAAAGCCCGGCGTGCACCTTCGATGCAGACAGACCGCTTGACGACTTCCAGCCGTGGGCAGGCGTCCACAAGCCGCCTCACCAGGCCGAAGTAGCTGTTCGAAAGGGCTTCGCCAGGCCACAACCAGACTATAAAGCCCTTCATGGCATGTTCGGCCGTTTTGTGTAGCTCGACCAGCTGCTTCAGCTGGTCGCTCATAGGCACCGGGTGTTCGGTCCCAGTATACTAAGACCAGAACAGCTTCTCTGTTGAGCTTCCCTCCTTGGCCTGGTAAAACTGTGCGGCATCCGACACGCTGCGGGGAAAATCTGCGAATGCTCCTGGAGAGCTCCGGATTCGGGTAAGTAATAGGTAATTTACTTTCACATGCTTGCTTTGCATATAGAATGCCTTACCCGCCGCTATTTTCTTCATCGCGTCAATCTCCTGGAGGGCCTTTTGGGCTTCGACCTTGGCACTTTTTGCGCTCTCAAGGGCCGCGGCAAGCTCAGACTCTCGCGTCTTCGATTCAAGCTCCAACGCCTCGTGCTTCATCACGAGAGCCTGGAGATCTTGTTGCACCTCGCCCACCCGAGCCTCATGCCTTTCCTGCTCGGTGCGCTCCTTGGCCACTTTATCTTCGGCCTCGGACAACGCTTGCCTTAGGGTCGCCACTTCGGTCGTGGCCCCTAGCAAATTCATGATCATCCTGTCATTTTGTAATCACATTCTTTTTATACATATCCATAAACTAGGTATTACTTACCTTTATTCTCCTCGAGCTGCCTCTTGGCAAGGCCGAGCTCGTCCTTGGACCCTTTAAGGTCCTGCTTCAGTGCGGCGATCTCCACAGTCAGTGCGGCAGATGCCAGCAGGGAAGCCTGCATATGCATATTGGCATACTTATATTAGACTCCTTCGATATTGTTTGATCCTCTATTCGGCTTTACTTCGTGAACACCGAACAGAGCATCAGGGGCTATTGTCTATGCAGTAATATTTTCCCTATATTTTAAACACTTACCTCAAAGCCTGTTAGAAGGCTGGCACATGCTTTAGTCAATCCGCTCTTAGCAGACTGAACCTTCTGGACCACCGCCCTCATAATAGTATGGTGCTCCTCGTTGATGGAAGCGCTGCGAAGCGCTCCCAGCAGATTGTCCGATGCCTCTAGATGGACAGAGGTCACCGGCACAGGCGTCTCGCCCCTCTTGGAAGGAGTCCGCCTGCCCGAGTCCAGAACCACTGGAGGTTCCGGCGCGGTGTTCGGCTGAGGGCCGAACTTGGAGCCCTCAGGGGCCTTGTCCCCTCTGCCCCCGGAGTCCGGAAGGTCACCTGGAGGCGCCTCCGAGACTATCTCCCCTCGACCCGGTGCCTCTTGAGACAATACCTCGGCGTTGTCCGCAGGGCAAGGGGAGGTGGCGGTCGGAAGTGGATCGCTATCCATATCCGACGAGCCCAGGGGCCCGTCAGACGATACATCGATACGGGCTCGTGGCGGCCTGCATAATCATATTCTGCGTTAGGGAAAGCAGTGCGACAAAGGAATGCTATGAGTTACTCTGGTATCCGAATACTTACGACCTCCCCAGGGGCTTGGCCCTGGGCAACCACTCGTCTTCGCCTTCGGCGGCGGCGGTGGAACAGTTCGGAAGGAGAGTCTTTCCCTTCTTGGACCCTTTGGCCCCCCAGTTGGGGCGGCCTTCCTTTTCTTGTCTCCCTCGCATGGAGGGGGAGCATCTTCTTCTTCCTCCCCGTCTTCGGGGGAGGAGTGTGCCGCAGAGTCATCGGACGGTGAGTTCGATGACGCCTGGCGTCGGGAACTCTTTCGGGTTCCCTTGGCCTTCTTGGTCTTCTTCGGCACCGTGTAAGGAGCCGTAGTCAGCATCTTCGCCAGGAGAGCGTCAGCTGGGCCTTCGGGCAAAGGAGCCGGACAGTCGATCTGTCCGGCCGTCTCCTGCCAGTCCTGTCAAAGGTACAGGAGCTTAGATCCTGCATAGAGTCAAACTATGAAAAACAAGTATCATGTGAGAGGTAAAACAGCTTACCGCGCTGGCTTGGCGCTTCGCGCAGAATCCGCGGTCCTCGGTAGTGGGAGGGGGAACCTCGGCGCTCTTGAATAGTACCTTCCAGGCATCTTCGTGAGTTGTGTCGAAGAGCCTGTTCAGAGTTTGGTGTTGGGCCGGGTCGAACCCCCACAAGTTGAAAACCCGTTGTTCGCACGGGAGGATCCGGCGGATGAGCATGACCTGGACTACGTTGACGAGTTTAAGCTTCTTGTTCACCATGTTTTGAATACATGTTTGGAGTCTGGTTAGCTCTCCCGAACTACCCCAGGACAGGCCCTTCTCTTGCTAGGAGGTGAGCCGCGCGGGGAAGTCAGATCGGAACTCGGGGGCCGCTGCCCATTCAGGGTCACGCGGCTCGGTGATGTAGAACCACCCCGATTGCCACCCCTTTATGTTCTCCACGTAGGAGCCCTCGAGCCATGTGACGTTGGGCATCTTGCCCACCATGGCGCCTCCACACTCCGCCTGGCGGCCGCTCACTACATTCGGCTTGACATTGAAGGTCTTCATCCATAAGCCGAAGTGGGGCTTGATGCGGAGGAAGGCCTCACACACGACGATAAACGCCGAGATGTTGAGGATGAAGTTCGGGGCCAGATCATGGAAATCCAGGCCGTAGTAGAACATGAGCCCCCAGACGAATGGGTGGAGAGGGAATCCCAGTCCGCGGAGGAAATGGGTAAGGAACACTACCCTCTCATGGGGCCTGGGGGTGGGGATGAGCTGCCCCTCTTCTGGGAGCCGGTGCGCGATGTCGTCGGGCAGGTATCCGGCTCTCCTCAGCTTCTTGATGTGTCCCTCTGAGGGAGTCCTGGATTAGGGGGTCTCCGGACAGCCGGACTATCTCCATTGGCCGGACTCTTAGACTATGAAGATACAAGATTGAAGACTTCGTCTCGTGTCCGGATGGGACTCTACTTGGCGTGGAAGGCAAGCTAGGCAATACGGATATGGATATCTCCTCCTTTGTAACCGACCTTGTGTAACCCTAACCCTCTCCGGTGTCTATATAAACCGAAGGGTTTTAGTCCGTAGCACAACAACCACAACATACAATCATACCATAGGCTAGCTTCTAGGGTTTAGCCTCCCTGATCTCGTGGTAGATCTACTCTTGTACTACCCATATCATCAATATCAATCAAGCAGGACGTAGGGTTTTACCTCCATCAAGAGGGCTCGAACCTGGGTAAAAACATCATGTCCCCTGCCTCCTGTTACCATCCGGCCTAGACGCACAGTTCGGGACCCCCTACCCGAGATCTGCCGGTTTTGACACCGACATTGGTGCTTTCATTGAGAGTTCCTCTGTGTCGTCGCCGTTAGGCTTGATGGCTCCTACTATCATCGATAGCGATGCGGTCCAGGGTGTGACTTTTCTCCCCGGACAGTTCTTCGTATTCGGTGGCTTTGCACTGCGGGCTAATTCGCTTGGCCATCTGGAGCAGATTGAAAGCTACGCCCCTGGCCATCAGGTCAGATTTGGAAGTTTGAACTACACGGCCGACATCCGCAGAGACTTGATCTTCGACGGATTCGAGCCACAGCCGGGCACGCCGCACTGTCACGATGGGTATGACCTAGCCCTGCCACCGAACAGTACCCCAGAGGCCGCGCCCGCATCAGCTCTGACCCTTAGCTCGGAGCCAACTGCGCCAATCGAGGACGAGTGGTTAGACACCGCCTCAGGGGCTGCAGTCTCAACGACGACCGAGTCGAACACCAGCCTAATCCTCTGCACAGCCCGTGACCCCAATGTGCCGGACTCTTTTTCTGACTCCGAACCGCCCGCGCCCCGGCCAATCGAATCCGATTGGGCGCCGATCATGGAATTCACCGCCGCGGATATCTTTCAGCACTCGCCCTTCGGCGACATTCTAAATTCACTAAGGTCTCTCTCTTTGTCAGGAGAGCCCTGGCCGGATTATGGCCAACAGGATTGGGATGCGGACGACGAAGAAATTCGACGCCCACCCACCACCCACTTAATAGCCGTTGTCGATTACTCAAACGACATGCTCGACTTCGACTCCGAATACATCGACGGTATGGACGACGATGCGGGAAGCGAAGAGGAACCACCGCCCACAGGGCGCTGGACGTCCAACTCATCATATGACGTATACATGGTGGACACACCAAAAGAAGAGGACGACGAGGAATAGAAGGACGCTTGTTCCCTCGAGAAGCAGTCAAAGGGGCGGCGCAAGCGCCGCCCCAAATCCCGCCTCGGCAGAAATAATGATCATACAGACCCAGCGTTGGAGCAGGGCGAACCACCGCCGGACCACGGCAATACGGAGAATCAAACCGGACAAACCAATTCTGTCAAAGATGATAGTCTGGACGACATAACGCCGGACAAGCACCCGGAGCAGCAGAATGCCCGCCAAAGGCTTGTTGCCACCGCGAGGAGTCTGAAAAAGCAGAAGCAAAGGCTCAAGGCTGCGAAGGACACACTCCAAATCAGATGGAGTAAAGTAGTCAACACAGCAGCGAAGTACGGCGGCAATTGCCCCACCAAGAGCTACCCAAAGCGGAAGTTGCTACCTGAATTCAATGAGGAGGCCTCAGACCCCCCACAACCAAAAATTAAAACAACCATCTGGCCGGATAGACGACCTCACGGCCAACATAAAGCGGCAAGCAACGCTGCACATAAGCCAATACGCGGTCTACATGAGGGCTCGCATCAAAAGGAGGGCGAAACCAGATCCATCTATGGACCACGCAAGCGTGCTCCAGCATACAATGCAACACAACAAACATCCGAACAACATGGTACACTCAGATATCAGGGTGTCGCACACCCCCTATGTTTCACTGATGAGGTGCTGGACCATGAATTTCCAGAGGGATTCAAACCTGTAAACATAGAGGCATACGATGGAACAACAGACCCTAGGGTCTGGATTGAGGACTATATCCTCCATATCCACATGGCTCGGGGAGATGATCTCCACGCCATTAAGTATTTACCCCTCAAACTCAAAGGGCCAGCTCGGCACTGGCTTAAGAGCCTCCTCGAAAGCTCCATTGGAAGTTGGGAAGAGCTCGAAGACGCCTTTCAGGCAAATTTTCAAGGGACTTATGTCCGACCTCCGGACGCGGATGATTTGAGTCATATAACTCAACATCCCGGAGAGTCAGCCCAAAAGCTTTGGAACAGGTTTCTTACTAAAAAGAACCGAATTGTCGACTGTCCGGACGCCGAAGCCTTGGCAGCATTTAAGCATAGCGTCTGTGACGAATGGCTTGCCAGACACCTCGGCCAAGAAAAGTCGAGAACAATGGCAGCATTAACAAGCCTCATGACCCGCTTTTGCGCGGGCGAGGATAGCTGGCTAGCCAGATGCGGCACCAGCGACCCCAGTACATTCGAAGTTAGAGATGGAAATAGGAAATCACGGCGCAACAGCAATAACAAACGCCGGAATAAAGAAGACAACACGAAGAGCACGGCAGTAAACGCCAAATTCGAAAGCTCTCGGCCAGGTCAGCAAAAGCCGCCCTCTAAAGGCGCCAGAGACGAACTGTCCAGCCTAAACAAAATTCTGGACCAAATATGTCAGATCCATAGCACCCCTGGTAAACCCGCTAATCATACCCACAGAGAATGTTGGGTCTTCAAGCAGTCCGGCAAGCTCAACGCCGTACACAAGGGGGAGGATACACCAAGCGAAGACGAGGATGAGCCTCTCAAGCAAGACACTGGGGAAGAAAAGAAATTTCCACCAGAAATCAAAACAATAAACATGTTACACGTGATCAAGGGAAGAAACAAAATGGCACTCCCAGAAAAATATGCCCAAGGGCCTATCACCGCGGAGTCCTGCCACTGGTCGTCTCAACCGATCACTTTCGACCATCGTGATTACTCAGCAAGTATCCGGCGTGCAGGATGGGCTGCCCTGGTATTAGACCCAATAATTGACGGATACCACTTCACACGAGTCCTGATGGACGGTGGCAGCAGTCTAAACCTGATATACCAGGATACAATCCGCGAAATGGGGATAGACCCAACAAAAATTTGCCATAGCAATACTACCTTTAAAGGAGTAACGCCAGGCCCAGGGGCTCATTGCACGGGCTCCCTGCTACTAAAGGTTATATTCGGCTTCCCCGATAACTTCCGTAGCAAACATTTAACCTTCCACATCGCTCTGTTCCAAAGTGGCTATCAAGCACTACTCGGACGCGAAGCTTTCGCTCGCTTTAATGCAATACCGCACTACGCTTCCCTCACACTCAAGATGCCCGGCCCACGTGGCATCATTACAGTGAACGGAAGTATTAAGCGATCTTTGCATGCCGAAGAGAGTGCGGTTGCCTTGGCAACCGCACACTAAAAATGGCCTCAGCAACTAAAGCATTTAACAGGTCGTCAAGACCTCGGACATGGTTAGACGAGTCCAGCGCAGCTATATGTAATTCATACCGGATCAATGGTCACACCCCTATTACAAATACAAGGGGCTCAACGCGCAGACAAGTGGCAATTTTTACTCATCTTGAATTCTACATGGTTTCTTTAAAAACTATCTTTTTGCACGACAACTTTTTCACCCAAGTTCCTCTCTTTTACAGATGATCATCATGCTACACCCGTCCAGGATACGGCACAATGGAGACACAGGCGCAGACGTGCAGCAGGGACCCGCTCCAAGGATTCTTTTTAGATTAAGACCCTGCGTAAACCTTTTTTTACTATCTCTTGTTGATACACATCCACCGAATTCTCAGCATAGTTGAGAAGGATGCTGACGTCTTGGCATGTGGCCACGTCAGAATAATGCACGTACCTGGACACAAGGGGCTTCTTACAAAGGGCACTATTTAGGCCCGGTTTATACCATAAAGACCGAATACCTTAGGGAGTGTTCGGCGTCGCGAGTTTGGCCTTATATGCATCAGCTCCGAATCATTGTCTTTGGTCAAATGTTGGGTTTGCCCGGCTCCTGTGTTTTGGTGCCTTACGTTCCGCTTTATCGGCTAAGGTAGCACCAGGAGAACTACTGCGATTGTGCCCTGGTTCATCCGGACGAGCACCTCAGTAGAGAAAGCCGAAAACTGACTGTCATGATATAGCGTGAGACTGGTCAACCACTCGATGACCTATCGGAATGTTAGAATTCCTCCGCCTTAACGAAGGGCCGTTTTCCGGCCAGGCATGTACGCACCCCGCGATCGGGAGAGTGCGGAGCCACCAGGGGCTATCTAGTAGCCCCACTGTCAAACTCCTATGGCTAAGTGAAAGTGTTAAAGCATTATAGTCCGGTTGCCTCGTTCGCTACGCTATCACCTCCTTAATAGGACCAAGACGTTGGGTTAAGTGTGAACACGCGTTTTTCGCGAGCACCTCCGCATTATATGCGTGGGGGTTGAAGCCGACGGCTGCAATCTTTCAGGTTATACACATGTATACATAAACGGCCGCACAGGAGGCATCATACTACTTTCAGGCAAAAGTATAAACATAGCCTTATAAAACTTCATAAAAGCATTGTGTTTACAATGAGAATACATATCACTCAAACATAATATTCTTCGAGCACTGGGCCTCTATCAAACGAGCACCCTCGAGAACCTCCTCGAAATAGTGCTCGGCAGCCACTCGGCCTATGGCCGAACCCTGCGCCGCAACAGTGGTAGCGTCCATCTCCGCCCAGTATGCTTTAACACGGGCAAGGGCCATCCGCGAGCCTTCTATGCACGCCGACCTCTTCATCGCATTAATGCGCGGCACCGCACCAAGGAACTGCTGCACTAAGCTGAAATAGCTGTTCGGCTTTGGCTTTTCCGGCCATAGCTGATCCACAACAGACCTCATGGCGAGTCCGGACAACCTATTCAGTTCGGCCCATTCGGCTAGCTGGTCAGTCAATGAAAGCGGACGCTCTGGAACGTTGAATTGCGACCAGAACAGCTTGTCCACTTCACGATCTGTCTGACCTTGGAAGTACTTGGCCGCATCGGCAGCGCTCGCCGCCAAATCCATATACGCATCTGCCGAACTCCACAGCCGATCCAGAGGGGCATACCGTGGATCTCCGAACTTCCTCCGTAACATGAAGGGTTTCCCAGCCGCAATATCCCCGGCTTCCCGCAGCTCCTCCTTCTTCGCTCTCATAGCAGAACGGGTGTCTTTGTCCGCCATCGTGGCCTTCTCAAGGTCCGTTGCCTTCGCTCGGTTTTCTTTTTCAAGGACCCGGCAACGGTCGGCAGTGTCTTTTAATTCTACGGCCATCTTGGCCATCTTCTCTTGGCTCTCGCAATGTGCGGCCTTCTCGGCTTTCAACTCTTCGGCCGCCTTCAAAGCAGCCGCATTACTAATCCTCGCTTGTTCCTTGGCTCGGGCAAGTTCTGCCCGCAAGGTTTCCACGGTGGCAGCTCCATCTGCAGTCACAACATATTAAAGATACTGGCATCATGCTGCTCTTACTATGTGGCGTTCACCAGATAATAACACTTACCCTGTGCCTCGTCAAGCCTCTTGTTAACAAGCTCGATGTCGGCGTCTGCCGCATCCAGTTGCCGTTTTAATTTGGCAAACTCACTAGTCCGGCTAGCCACCGGAGCTTCCACCACCTGCACATAGGGGCAGTCTGGTTATTGCCTGGGAATATGATCCTCTGTTCGCCGCCGTTCTCGACGACAACCAGAGTCTCAGGGGCTACTATCTACACAGGGCACACCTAACATGTGCAGTACTATCACATATTATCTCACGTACCTCAAAGCCTGTCAGTAGACTCATAAAGGCTTCATGTAATCCGCTTTCGGCGGACGAAATTCTCTCCATCACCGTACCCATCAGCGTACGGTGTTCTTCTGAGATGGCCGCTCGCCCCACCAACTCCCTCAGAACGTCCGACCGCATACCAGACGGTGCCGGACTCTTTTGTCTGCTCTCTTCGGGAGCCGGACGCTGGGGACTTCGGGGGTCTATGGGATTATCTTCTGGCCTCACCGGATCCGGAGAGGCCCTCCGTGACGACACTTCGGGGTCGCCCGCTTCTTGAGCGGAGGAGTCCGGGGGAGGCGTTTCGCTCTCCATCATCTCTGGAAGAAGATCCCCCGAAGACAAGCTCAGCTGAGAGGGGCTAAGGCCCGAACTGCAAGATATATGAGGTGGTTATTTTCTCAGAAGAAAGATAGCATACCTTTACTATTAAAGTATTTTGGATCACTTACGACTCGTTGGAGGGCTGATCCCCCCGTGGACTTTGTGTGGCAGAAGCACCCCCCGAGGCAGGACCCTCTGTGGGAGACTTCTTCTCCCGTTTGGAGGCTTCGGCTTCCGGATCCTCAGAAGCAGTCCTTTTCCTCCCCCGGTTTTCCTCCTTCATGGAGACGCTCATTCCCTCGGTTGGAACTGGCAGCGACGGGGGCCCGCGTCCACCTGTATTATCCCCCCCCGTATCTTCCTTCGAGGGCTCCGGGCAAGGTGCGACCTCGAGAATCTTTTCCAATACCGGATTTTCCAAACCCTCAGGGAGGGGGCCAAACACCGAATCATCTTCGCCTTTGTTAGCCAGTCCTGGTCAAAAAGCAAACTCTCAGAAATAACTTCGTGACGAATAAAAGATGGTGTGTTCGGCCAGAGGATTTCTTACTTGTTCGGCGGCGCGGTTACTGCTCAGGCCCACGTCCTCGGTAATATCCGGACACTCTACTTGAGGTCCGAAGAATGACTTGTACATCTCCTCGTGCGTCAGGCCGAGGAAACTTTGAATGGCACGCGGTCCCTCTGGGTTGAACTCCCACAAGCGAAGGGGCCGGCGTTTGCAAGGCTGGACTTGACGAACCAGCATAACTTGTATTACCACAACCAAATTAAAATCTCCCTCGAAGAGATCTCGGATGCGGCTTTGCAGTATAGGCACGTCCTTGGCTGGACCCCAGCTCAGACCTCTGCTAATCCATGACATCAGTTGTGGTGGGGGGCCCGAGCGGAAAGCGGGGGCAGCCGCCCACTTGGCACTTCTGGGAGCCGTGACGTAAAACCACTCCCGTTGCCATAATTCGGACACCTCTGGAAAGGAACCTTTCGGCCATGGAGCTCCTGCCATCTTGCCTATTGATGCACCTCCGCACGCTGCATGTTGCCCCTCGATCATCTTCGGCTTTACTTCAAAGGTCTTGAGCCACAGGCCGAAGTGAGGGGTAACGCGGAGGAAGGCCTCACACACGACAATAAATGTCGAGATGTGGAGAAAGGAGTCCGGAGCTAGATCGTGGAAATCTAGCCCGTAATAGAACATCAAACCCCTGACGAAGGGATCCAGAGTGAGGCCTAGACCTCGGAGGAAGTGGGAGACGAACACGACGTTCTCGTTGGGTTCGGGAGTAGGGACGATCTGCCCTCGAGCAGGCAGCCGATGCGAAACCTCGGCGGTCAGGTATCTGGCCTCCCTCAACTTCTTAATGTCCTCTTCCGTAACGGAGGAGGGCATCCATCGGCCTTGAAGGCTGGATCCGGACATGATTGAAGATCCGGAGCACCTAACCTGGGCTTTGGGTGTTAGAACTCGAGGCGGGGGAAGGGTTCGATTGAGCACGAGAGGGAAAAAGCGAAAACCTTGTCCCTTTATAAAGAGGGTGAATATCAAGCGTCCTCTCCGTAGCCGTTTAGGACTTGCCTATAATCTAGGAGTCCTAGACACGGTTGGGTTACCCACGACCGCATTAATGAGAATCCCGTAATTGGGGGAACACGATCTCCGCTTCGACAAGACGTGTCAAGAAACCGCCTCGCGTTATGTGTGGAGCTGGTTAAAGAAAACGGTTCGAATAATCACCGGGCCATGACATAACGTCATGCTGCCAAAACAAGCCAGCAAATTAGATCTGCGAAAATATTATTCTCTCTACGGTGGAATGTGGAACTTATTTTGCAGGGTCGGACACTATCCTCGTATTCAAATTCTTCTGTGATGTATTCGGAGAAGGAACCCGCCTTGCAATGCCGAAGACAATACTGCGCGCCGGACTCATCGTCATTGAAGCCTGGTTCAGGGGCTACTGAGGGAGTCCTGGATTAGGGGGTCTCCGGACAGCCGGACTATCTCCATTGGCCGATCTGTTAGACTATGAAGATACAAGATTGAAGACTTCGTCTCGTGTCCAGATGGGGCTCTACCTGGTGTGGAAGGCAAGCTAGGCAATACGGATATGGATATCTCCTCCTTTGTAACCAACCTTGTGTAACCCTAACCCTCTCCGGTGTCTATATAAACCGAAGGGTTTTAGTCCGTAGCACAACAACCACAACATACAATCATACCATAGGCTAGCTTCTAGGGTTTAGCCCCTCTGATCTCGTGGTAGATCTACTCTTGTACTACCCATATCATCAATATCAATCAAGCAGGACGTAGGGTTTTACCTCCATCAAGAGGGCCCGAACCTGGGTAAAAACATCATGTCCCCTGCCCCCTGTTACCATCCGGCCTAGACGCACAGTTCGGGACCCCCTACCCGAGATCCGCCGGTTTTGACACCGACACCCTCCGTGACGGAGGAGACCATCCACCTGCCTCCCGCTCCGGACATGGTTGGGGAGGGTTGAGGTGGGAAATGCGGACTTGGGCGCTGGAGCTCGAGTGTGCGAAAGTGGATGAGCAAAGGAGGAAGAAGGCGTGGATGAAAAGGTGAATCCTTGTCCCTTTATATGGGCGGCCGAAACCATGCGCCCCCACTAGCCTGGTAAAACTCTCTTATCCCCCAAGCGTCGTAATCGATGGCGCGGTTGGGTTACCCACGCCCGAATGTATGAGAATCCCGTGATAAGGGGACACGATCTCTGCTTTGACAAGGCGTGTCAAAAAACGGCCTCGCGTTATGTGCGGGGCTAGTTAAAGGAAACAGTTCAAATAATCACCGGGCCATGGCATAAGGTCGTGTTGCCAAAACAAGTCAGCAAATTAGATTTGCGGAAATATTATTCTCTCTGCGGTGGTATGTGGAACTTATTTTTGCAGGGCCGGACACTATCCTTGTATTCAAATTCTTCCATGGTGTATTTGGAGGGGGAACCCGCCTTGCAATGCCGAAGACAATACTGCGTGCCGGACTCATCATCATTGAAAGCCTAGTTCAGGGGCTACTAAGGGAGTCCTGGATTAGGGGGTCTCCGGACAGCCGGACTATATCTTTCGGCCGGACTGTTAGACTATGAAGATACAAGATTGAAGACTTCGTCTCGTGTCCGGATGGGACTCTACTTGGCGTGGAAGGCAAGCTAGGCAATACAGATATGTATATCTCCTCCTTTGTAACCGACCTTGTGTAACCCTAGCCCTTTCCGGTGTCTATATAAATCGGAGGGTTTTAGTCCATAGGACAACAGACAATCATACCATAGGCTAGCTTCTAGGGTTTAGCCTCTCTGATCTCGTGGTAGATCTACTCTTGTACTACCCATATCATCAATATTAATCAAGTAGGACGTAGGGTTTTACCTCCATCAAGAGGTCCCGAACCTGGGTAAAACTTCATGTCCCCTGCCTTCTGTTACCATCCACCTAGACACACAGTTCGGGACCCCCTACCCGAGATCCGCCGGTTTTGACACCGACAGTGGCTATATCATTTAATTTAGTAAGATGTGCCACAATAGTTTCAGATTCATAGCCATAAAAAGGATCAGATTCAACCAAAGTAATTATATCAGGATCAATAGAGAATTCATAATCCTTATCAGTAACAAAGATAGGTGAAGTAGCATAAGCAGGATCATATTTCATTCTAGCATTCAGAGTTTTTTGTTTAAGCTTAGCTAATAATTTCTTAAGATCACTTCTATCATTGCATGCAAGAAAGTCTCTTTTAGTTTCTTCATCCATAACATAGCCCTCAGGTACAACAGGCAATTCATATTTATTAGGAGAGCCTTCATCATCACTTCGTCAATATTATCAGTTTCAATAATTTCATTCTCTCTAGCCCTAGCAAGTTGTTCATCAAGAAATTCACCAAGTGGCACAATAGTATCAAGAATAGAGGTAGTTTCATCATAAGTATCATGCATAGTAGAAGTGGCATCATCAATAATATGCGACATATCAGAATTAATAGCAGAAGCAGGTTTAGGTGTCGCAAGCTTACTCAAAACAGAAGGTGAATCAAGTGCAGAGCTAGATGGCAGTTCCTTACCTCCCCTCGTAGTTGAGGGATGCATTTTTGTTTTGCGTCTTCCAAGTTCTTCATAGTGACCAGCAGATAAAATCCCAAGTGACTCAAAGAATAGAGCTATGCTCCCCGGCAACGGCGCCAGAAAATAGTCTTGATAACCCACAAGTATAGGGGATCGCAACAGTTCTCGAGGGTAGAGTATTCAACCCAAATTTATTGATTCGACACAAGGGGAGCCAAAGAATATTCTCAAGTATTAGCAGCTGAGTTGTCAATTCAACCACACCTGGAAACTTAATATCTGCAGCAAAGTGTTTAGTAGCAAAGTAATATGATAGTATAGTGGCAACGGTAGCAAAAGTAACGGTAGCAAAAGTAATGTTTTTGGTATTTGTAGTGATGATAACAATAGCAACGGAAAAGTAAATAAGCGAAGAACAATATATGGAAAGCTCGTAGGCAATGGATCATTGATGGAGAATTATGCCGAATGTGGTTCATCATGTAACAGTCATAACATAGGGTGACACAGAACTAGCTCCAATTTATCAATATAATGTAGGCATGTATTCCGAATATAGTCATACGTGCTTATGGAAAAGAACTTGCATGACATCTTTTGTCCTACCCTCCCATGGCAGCGGGGTCCTAATGGAAACTAAGGGATATTAAGGCCTCCTTTTAATAGAGTACCAGACCAAAGCATTAACACATAGTGAATACATGAACTCCTCAAACTACGGTCATCACCGGGAGTGGTCCCGACTATTGTCACTTTGGGGTTGCCGGAGCATAACACATAGTAGGTGACTATAGACTTGCAAGATAGGATCAAGAACTCACATATATTCATGAAAACATAATAGGTTCAGATCTGAAATCATGGCACTCGGGCCCTAGTGACAAGCATTAAGCATAGCAAAGTCATAGGAACATCAATCTCAGAACATATTGGATACTAGGGATCAAACCCTAACAAAACTAACTCGATTACATGATAAATCTCATCCAACCCATCACCGCCCAGCAAGCCTACGATGGAATTACTCACGCACGGCGGTGAGCATCATGAAATTGGTGATGGAGGATGGTTGATGATGACGACAACGACGGATTCCCCTCTCCGGAGCCCCAAACAGACTCCAGATCAGCCCTCCCGAGAGAGTTTAGGGCTTGGCGGCGGCTCCATATCATAAAACATGATGAATCCTTCTTCTTTATTTTTTTCTCCCCGAGCACGAATATATGGAGTTGGAGTTGAGGTCGGTGGAGCTCCAGGGGGCCCACGAGGCAGGGGGCACGCCCACGGGGGCAGGCGCACCCCCACCCTCGTGTCTAGGGTGTGGGCCCCCTGTCCTTGACTCTTTGCCAGTATGTTTTATTATTTCCAAAAATAATCTCCGTGGAGTTTCAGGTCATTCCGAGAACTTTTGTTTTTGCACATAAATAACACCATGGGAATTCTACTGAAAACAACGTCAGCCCGGGTTAGTTCCATTCCAAACATGCAAGTTAGAGTCCAAAACAAGGGCAAAAGTGTTTGGAAAAGTAGATACGACAGAGACATATCAATGTGCTCTAATATCTTGGGTTCTTAGGTGATGGGTTCACTTCGCAAAGATGAAGGATTAGGGAGAGATTGAACCATTGCCTAATTAATGATGCATGATCAAATTTATTCCCACTAGCAACTCTGGAGAATTGACAATGTGCACCGACCTCTCCTAGTGAATACAAAATATTATGTTGTGCTCACAGAGTTTTCTTCTATAAAAAAATGCCAACAGGCTAGTCTAGCCCGGGTTGGTCTCGGTTTTTAATGGGAGAAAAGGTGGTCCATTGATGTTCTCGAAGAAGGAAATAACAATACAAAGACTAGAGCCGTAGATCTAATGTACACTGATGTAAAGAATTCATCATGCCAATAATTCTTCTTGGAGATTCATCATGCCAATTATTATTCTTGGAGATTGACTTGAATGTATGATGAGGAGTTTTGGTGAAGAAATAAGTTCAAAATGTGGGATTGTATGCGTTGGCTTCATAACGCGCATGACCTCCCTTGGCTGCTCATTGGTGATCTCGATGAGATCCAGTTCTTGCACGAGAAGGAAGGTGGTAGTCCTCAGCTGCAACAGTACATGCAAGCATTTCAGAGTGCAATTGATGAATCTGCTTTAAGATCTTGGGTTCTTAGGTGATGGGTTCACTTTGCAAAGATGAAGGATTAGGGAGAGATTGAATCGTGGCCTAATTAATGATGCATGATCAAATTTATTCCCACTAGCAACTCTGGAGAATTTACAATGTGCACCGACCTCTTCTAGTGAATACGGAATATTATGCCTTGCCTGTCCTGGCTAACGGTGACGTACAATCGAATCACTTAACTGCTTACACTCGCGGTTTCATGATTGGGATCAAAGAGTTGTGAAGAAGCCAAGATAGAAATACGCAAGAACAAAGAGATTTAGAGAATGTGATGATTGGACCGATGGATGATATGAACGATGAAAAGAAAAAAGAATTGAATGAGTCATTGAATATCTTCTAGAGCTAGATGAGATACAAATGATACAGAGATCAAGGGTGAATTGGTTGAGAACGATGACCATAACAACACCAGTTTTTTCTAGGCATATGCATCGGCGAGAAGGAAAATGAACTTCATCAAAAGGTTTAAAGGTATTGGTGGGAATTGACTTAAAGGTACAACATATTTGAATCCACATGAGATGAAAAAGCAGGAAAGGTGGGTGAATGGTTTGGGTGGGCCAGGGCGGGGCTTGGGAGCGGTCCGGACTCCCGCAAATCTCCCCCATGTTTGTCTCTGATTTGCACTAGATCATCGATGGCGCGCGTTGCCGCGCCCGTACATTTTTAAATTAAAATGGTTGGCATTTATAAAAAATAAATAGGGATGCAAAATGTAAGTGCATCTAGTGCCACCCCTAGTTGGTTTTGGAGTATTGACGAGAAACCTAGTTGAGGGATTAATGTGTTTGTGAGAATTGCAGGATAACACAGGTAGTAGTCCCTCATTGATTCGGTTTACCTACCGGAGATGACCCCTAAAAATGTGTGAAGACATTGAAGATAATGGTGGTATGTGAAGATATTCACATTGAAGACTATGGCATGAGAAGACATCGCATGAAGTCTTTGGAGCACGAAAACATAGTTGTTTCGCAATTTCATTTTCTTCTCTGTTGAGTCATAGGAACCACCGTACTGTTAAGTGGGGTCCAAGTGAACAAAGTCAAAGTGACTAAAGTGATGCTCAACCAAATCCTATGTCTTCAAGCAAAGACAATGAGAGCAAATCTTATGCAGAGCTGGATGAGTCAGGTTTACTTGTAGCGTGTGTTTGAAATCTGACCATTGGAACACATGTCAGTTCCTTAGTGACCCAAGGTCATTTCAAACAAATCAGGTCGGGTTGCCTAGTGGCTATAAATAGCCCACCCCTACACCATAAATTGGTGGCTGCTCAGAGTTAGTGCACGGCTTTTGTCGTTTGAGAGCAACCCACCTCCGAAGCTTTTGAGAGAGAGAAATCCTTGCAAGGACAAAGCCCAAAACATCCAGAGCCCAAAGAGTGTTTGGCATCACTGAAGTCTTTCTGTCCGTGTGATCTTAAGACTTGTTACACTTGAGGACTATGAATCCTCCAGCCGGTTAGGCATCGCGTTCTGAGCATCCAAGAGTCATTGTGGATCGTCGGTGAACGAAGTCTGTGAAGGTTTGGAAGTCTACCTTGAAGACTTACCAGAGTGATTGGGCGAGGACTGTGTGTCCTTAGCTCAAGGGGAATAAGGTGAAGACGCGGTCTTCTGAGTTGAGTCTTAGCCTCCCTAACCAGACGTACAGTTGTCACAGCAACTGGAACTGGTCCAACAAATACCTGTCCTCACCAAGCAACTGGTTCTATCTCCTCCTTCTCTTTACTTACAGTTTGTCTTCGTGAAGTCATTGCCTGCTTGCATTATCTGTTTGACTTCACTGTGTGACTACTTGTTCTGATTGGCTTCATACTATCTTCCATCCTGATCCATACTGCCTAGCTGCTAATAGTCTTCGTGCTTTCACTTCATTGAATACTTGACTATGGCTTGCTTAGTGTAGTCTACCTTCCGATGCATGTTAATAGGTTCATTTCTATCGTTTGTCTTCGAAACTTCCATGTTTTAAAGACTTTCATAAGAATCACCTATTCACCCCTTCTAGTCGATAAGTAGCACTTTCAATTGGTATCAGAGCAAGGTACTCCCTTGTTCTGTGTGATTCGGTTTAACCACCTGGAGTTTTAGCTATGTCGACTGCAGGGATAATCAAAGTCTCCGCTGCGTGCCCTATCTTTGATGGCACTGATTACCCCTACTAGAAGAATAAGATGCGCATGCATCTTGAAGCCATTGATGTCGATCTATGGTATGTCGTCAAGAACGGCGTTCGCAAGACTGGTGAAGGTGTCACCCCTGCTGATGTCAAGAAGTTTGTTCAACTGGATTCTACTGCCAAGAGGCAAGAACATCATCTGTGGTCATCTGATCAAAGGACAGTATGGCCGTGTGAGTGCTTTGGAAACGTCGAAGCTAGTCTGGGACTGGCTCTCCAAGGTCAACGAAGGCGTCTCAACCCAGAGAGATCAAAGGATCAGTGTCCTTCACAACCTCTTCAGCCGCTTCAAGAGAAACGACAATGAGAATGTTCAGCTCACGTTTGATCGCCTCACTGACATCACAAATGAGCTTCATGCTCTCGGCGCCACTGAGATCACCAAGCATGAAATCGTCAAGACACTCCTGAGATCACTTGACATCTCGTTTGACACCCTAGCCCCGATGATTCAAGAACGCCCTGACTTCAAGACACTTGATCCGTCTGACATACTTGAGAGGCTCAACACACATGAGTTTCAGCTATCTGAGAAAAGAGATATCTATGGTCCCAACTATGGCCGAATTCGTGCTTTGAAGGCAAAGGTTGTTTCCTCTTCTGAAGAAGAATCTGACCGCAGTTCTGGTGATCCTAAAGACATTGGAAAGGCGCTTGCTATGCTTGTGAAGAAGTTCCAGAAATTCACCAAGAAGAAAGGCTTCAGAAATTCTTCATGATCCATCTCAAGAAATGATGAAGCTTCTACTCATGACCACAAGAAGAGAACATGCCACAAGTGCAAGAAACCTGGTCACTACATCTCTGAGTGTCCACAGTGGGACAATGAAAACAACAACAACAAGAAGAGCAAGGAATATGATTCTGATGACAAGAAGAAGAAGAAATCCTCGAAGTCTTCTTCCAAGTCTTCATCAAAGTCTTCATCACACAAGAAGAGCTCATCTGGCAAGGCTCGTGCTTTTGTTGGAAAGGAGATGGATTCAGAGGAGGAGTCTGCTTCTGAGGAGGCGGAGGTGGAGTCTGAGGAGGAGTCCGACTCTGGCGTTGCAAGTCTGGCTCTAGCTATAGCCTACGTTGCCAAGTCCATCTTCAACACTGAAGACAATGGCTCCGTCACCTACGCTGATGCTAATGATAAGGAGGACTCCGCTCCCACCTACTGCTTCATGGCACGTGGTGCCAAGGTAAACTCACGCGATGCTTACTTTCAAACATCAAGTGAAGATGACTCTGATTGTGAATCCAAACCCAGCTACAAAACACTTGCTAAAATTGCAACTGAACAACAGAAAGCTATGGAACATATTCAAAAACTGTTAGGCAAAATCGATGACATGTTGGACGCAGAAATGACCCGATCTCAGTTGACGGTGTCCTGGACTAGGGGGTACTCACCACGTCATCTCCTGATCTATTAGATTGGGCCGAGGACCCCCATGGTTGTATACTCATGGGCCAGTTCGAACAGCTGCCGCATACATGGAAGATTCTACAAGACTTGGTGATCAAGACAAGGACTCCTCCCCACCGGCGTATTCAGCTAGGACTCTTGTTATCCTAGGCCTTTGGTGCATTATATAAACCAAGGCCAGGCTAGTCGATAGATCATATACATACAATCATACCATAGGCTAGCTTCTAGGGTTTAGCCTCTCCGATCTCGTGGTAGATCAACTCTTGTAATACCCATATCATCAAGAATAAATAAAGCAGGACGTAGGGTTTTACCTCCATCAAGAGGGCCCGAACCTGGGTAAAACATCGTGTCCCCTGCCTCCTGTTACCATCCGCCTTAGACGCACAGTTCGGGACCCCCTACCTGAGATCCGCCGCTTTTGACACCGACATTGGTGCTTTCATTGAGAGTTCCACTGTGTGTTCGGCAAAAGGTTGATGGCTCGCCTGCAGATCAACTGCGACTTCGACATCTTCGTCACCAGCTCGACTGGTCACCTTGGTTTGACCAAGGACTGCACCCTACCTCCAATCCTCATGTTCGGATAAGAGCCTTTATAAACATCAACTCCGATCTCTATCAAGATCATGAAGGAATCATCCAGGGAGCCCGGGGGCTCAACGTCAACATTGCCCTCGGGCGACTGTGCTGTTTTTCTAGACAACAAACTTGTGTCCGCCGCACCGCCTCCTCAAGTGTATTTTTAACGATATCTTTGGTGGAATTGTGCGGAATTGAGTCTACAACAACCTTGGAAAGTTTCGTCGAGTTCCGATGGAGGAATCTCTAGCAATCCACGATATACCAGAGCCCTGTCAAATCTGGACGGGAATCTGGATGAGTTTAGGGTGTGGTGTCCAGCTTCTAGCTCGGACGTCCTTTGGAAGATCCAACCGTTGATCGGCTGCGGAATTCCTATATCTACCACCTCTGAAAATTTCAGCTTGATCCGACCGTCCAAACTCCAAAAACCTTCCGATTAGTGCGTCACTTTTCGGATATGTTTTCTGCGCGAAAACGAATCTGACCCGAGTTCGTCTTTTCTATGAACGGGATTTCGGACATCCCTTTTGAAGGAAGTTTTGTATGGAATATTGTGTTTTGTTCCCAAACACATCCCACTAACTTTAAGATCTTTTGAACATGATCTTCAACATCATGCTGGTGTCAAACTAGTCCGGTAATATTGCTCCACGGCTGCCGACCTGCGCTAGACACGTCGGCACTTTGTTGAGCCGAGCTCAACCTCTTCGGATCATCATCTCGGCAAGCCGAACAAGAGTCCGGCATCGCGAAGGATAAATCATCACCAACATCGCCGCCCCACGGATTACACGGAGCGTGCATACCGGCATCGCCGCACGGTCGCTTCATCAAGCCAACATCGACCATGTCATGACCTGCATCGGTAGGGCCTCACTATTGCTTCTTCAAGCTAGTGTCCATCACACCGACCTACTTCGACTCATCGGCTGACATCTAGGCTTCGACATCTCGGCTGGACCGGGGGCTTCGCCATCTCTTCATCAACCTACTCTGGACACTTCGGCGTCACTAGCCGACCAGCTCCGTCACGTTAGCTGGACCGAGGGCTTTGCCTCAACGAGCCAACCTTTGCCAGCATTGCCATGCCGTCATTTTATCGCCCATCAGGCAATGGGTGTGCGGATCGGGTCCCAATTTTGGGAATCACCTTCCTTCGGATTGCTACAACAAATAAACCAGGTGCTATTAATCCAAATATTTTTTGCTTGTTTGGGTTCATTTTTCCTAAGGAATTATTACTCTGGTTTGTCCATCATATGTACACAGGTCTATCAAATGGTGGCCGCATTAACGACAGTCGCATGGTGGTTCGGTCATTTTCCGTACATAGTCCGGCGAACGCCGCATCCGGAGCTCGGACCGACCTGTGAATTCAGGCTTTGCCACGCCTTTACCGCATCACGCCGATGCCCTGCATCGACATTGATTTCGGCGCCATGCCATATTTCTTTTATTACTCACTTTGCATAAATTATTTATTATGCAACGATTTTTTTAATTATCATTATTACTATTATCTCCGGTTTGCACTATTTTTTGTGCACAGGAAAATGATCCGGGGACTTCGGCGTCACTCTGCCGGTCTGCATTGACCGTGCTATGTCACCACTTCGGCGTGTTGAGATCTCCGCTTCGCCACCTCGGGACCGGCTTGGGGGATGGAACCTTGTCCCGCATCAAGCTCGGACCGCGTCATCAATACCGAACACATTAACCAGCTAAGTCGCTTTCATGCTCAAAGCTTTAATTTCTAACTTGTGTTCGGTTCGACCAAGCATTATACTTTTTTGGAAAAAATCTGCTTGTAAAAAAAAATTCCTTGTCCAAACTTTGTTTGTGACGCATAAATTCAAATACCCAATTCATTTGGGGGCTTCCTTCATGAAGCTTTTCCTCTTGCATATGATTATACTTGTACGGCTTCGTTCCTTATTCGTGTATTACGCCACAATATGCACCATATTGACTTAAGCGATTTGCAAGCTGGGTTGCCTCGCTCCTGTGTTTACCCCTACGTTCCCGATTGTTCGGCTAGGGAGTAAAGGGAGCACCTCTGCAATTGTCACGGTCGGGTCATCCGAGTCGGACCTCAGACTGGGTGAAGCCGAAAGCTAGCACTCTTATAGTTTTCAATGATGGTCGGCACACAACGGAACTCATGAGTACAAAAAATCTATTGCGCAAGTCTCATAATAAGAATGAGCACCAAAGAAAGGTATCGGTGGGGGTACTATTTTGTTCGAAGATGCTTCTTACACTTCACAGTAATATAGCATAAGTTCCCTGAGCGCACTTTGTCTGTTACAGCCTTATGGCCTGATTGCCTGGTTATTGGAAACACCATCGATATTCTCGACAGATGGAGTACATAACACTTTTAGGTCCTTGACCGAAGAGGGAGGAGCCGACGGTCGGTTAAGACGCGTTTAAAGTTCGGTTGAACATAGATATGATATAAGTACTTCGGTACATGCAATCATTCTTTTACCCAAGTCACTTGGGGGCTCTTAAATTTATATGAGCCGTTTTATGATAAGTGTTCTTCTTCTTAGTCGTTGCAAAGTTTTTATTATTATTATTATTATTTATCATTCCTTTTTCCGACACAAGTATGTGGTCACTAGCTGAGGAGCCTAATTTCTCTCTCGAAACCGCTAGAGTTTAGTATGCTAAACTGGCCTAATGAGAAGTACTCTGCCTTCGGGATAGGAGGTTGAAGCCGTAGGCTGACCCACTTGAAGTCTTGAGATAGGATGTGTCATGTTAAAGCACGGCAGAAGCACTTTTTTTTCAAGTCCAATTTTCGGATTGGCACCGAACACTTGATCTAGTTCGGACATTAAACTTTTGAATAATTTTTTTGGCTTTTTGAGCCTATGGCACTTTTAACTATTTGTGCTTTTCCAGCATTAGTCTCGCAGTGCAACGCCGGACACCTTTAGGGATTCGGCAAAAACATTCTCCGATATTGCTATATATGCATCGGTTTCGAATTGTGTCTTCGGTCAATAGTTGGGTTGCCTGGCTCCTGTGCTTTCCTCCTACGTTCCGCTTTGTTCGGCTAGGTGTGCAAAGGGAGAACCACTGCGATTGTGCTTCCAGCTCGCATGGTCAAGCACCTCAGTGGAGAAAGCCGAAAACTGACTGTCACAATAGGCATAAACTGATCAGCGATCCGATGACTATGTTAAATGACGGGCCGTTCATAACATTAGCCGAAGTGTTTACGGCTTGACCTCGACTGTCGCCGAACACTACCAGGGGCTATTAACTGGCCTCCCAAACTAAATCCTCGATATTTTGCTCTTACATTCGAGCTGAGGTTTCATGATCATGCTTAGCATGACAACCCAAAGAAAGGAACCGATAGCGGGACTATTTTCTTTGGAAGACATTTCTTCTGTTAAACAGTAATATAACATATCTCTCTGCGTACCTTTGTTTATAAAACTGTGTGGCCAGATTGCCTTGTTTGTCGTAAATCTTTGCCCTCATAAAGGCTTTATAAAGTAGGACAAACACTCCTCGGCTACTGGACGAGGAGGTGGAAGGATGGTCGGTCAACAAAGTTTTGTATAATGCGGATCCGAGCATTAATGACGTAAAGTACTTGGATACATAGAGTCATTACATATAATTTTTGATTTTACTATGGATATCGATCCTTAATTCGGCCACCCATGCCCGCATTAAGGCTCGGGGGCTACTGGGCTTTGGGCTTATTATTTACAAATATTACAGGGGCACATCGATCCCCTGATCTGGTGTTGCCACCCGACCAGTGTCTCGGGGGCTACTGCATTGGCAATCCAGTGCAGAAAATTTAAGTGTAATACAGTTTCCGAGGAGATTTTGATCCTCAGGTTGGTCGGCCGCACCCAACCTGAGTCTCGAGGACTGAGCACGCCGCTTTTTGTGTCCCAAAGTATTCTGCCGAGCTAGGACTTGATCCTCAGGCCGATTTTGCAAATCAACCTGAGTCTCAGCGGCTACTGGGATCAGCGGTCTTACGTCATCTTTCAGGTGCATCTCGGGCTTTAGACCGATACACACCTTGAGGGCTACTGGCTATATATCTCGTCAGAGAATAAATTGCACCAATAAAATATATTGACAAAAAATGGCCCACGGTCGGGGTGGTGCACCACCTCGGAAGCAGTCCGGCATAAAGCTCGGGCACTAGTGGCTGGCTCCATAGAGGGCATTTCCAGCATTAAGCTCGGCTGAACTCCTTCAACTCTTTTGGACCAAGACGATCTATGACATCTTGGATATAGTCCGGCGTTGGAGCTTGGACACAGTCCGGCATTGGAGCTCGGATACATTTCGGCGTTAGAGCTCGGAAGCAGTCCGGCATTGGTGCTCGGCTGCAAAAGATACCTCGAATGCAGTCCGACATTAGAGCTCGGACGCAAGAGGACACTGCCTCCCGGGAACAACTTCAAACCTGAGGTGTGGCATAAAAATAACAAGGCATTGATAAAGGCCGGAAACTTAAAGGGGCTCCTCGGATACCCGACGTGTAACCTCGTCGAATGCATTTCGGCGATCCTCAAGATCGAAGATGGGAAGATTTGTTGAACCAGTTTCCAAGACCGACGACCAAAGATGAAGAATAGTTCGGAAGAATTGAGGAGTGTCTCTAACTTGAAGACCGGTTCAGGGGGCTACTGACGGTGTCATGGACTAGGGGGTACTCACCATGTCATCTCCCGATCTATTAGATTGGGCCGAGGACCCCCATGGCCGTATACTCATGGGCCAGTTCGGACAGCTGCCGCATACATGGAAGATTCTACAAGACTTGGTGATCAAGACAAGGACTCCTCCCCACCGGCGTATTCGGCTAGGACTCTTGTTATCCTAGGCCTCTGGTGCATTATATAAACCGAGGCCAGGCTAGTCGATAGATCATATACATACAATCATACCATAGGCTAGCTTCTAGGATTTAGCCTCTCTGATCTCGTGGTAGATCTACTCTTGTACTACCCATATCATCAATATTAATCAAGCAGGACGTAGGGTTTTACCTCCATCGAGAGGGCCCGAACCTGGGTAAAACTTCATGTCCCTTGCCTCCTGTTACCATGCGGCCTAGACACACAGTTCGAGACCCCCTACCCGAGACCTGCCGGTTTTGACGCCGACATCTGTCCTTAATTGAAGACATAAAAAATCTTCATGTTAAGTATGCGGAACTTGAAAGTCGTCATGAAACGCTCTCAACAACTCATGAAAAGCTTTCCTACGATTATCTTCAAAGGAAGCAAGGACTTGAGAAATTGAGAGCAGTTCATGAAGATCTTCAAAAAGAAAATGAGTCACTTTGTGCTCAACAGACCAGTCCCGCTCACGAAGAATTTGAACCACCATGTCTAAAATGCCTTGAGCGTGATAACACCACTTCTGTTGCTGAATGTTCTACTGTTGCTACTATTGCAATATCTTCAACTGTTGATGTGGTAACTAACCCCTCTGTTGAGGATGCCACTGCTATTGCTGATGAAAATGCTAGGTTGAAGACATTGCTTGAACAGGGATCTACAAAAGTCTCAAAGGGCATCCGACATTATGTGATGTCCTCAAAAAGCAGATTCTGAACCGAAACCCTAGGAAAGAGGGTGTTGGGTTCGAGAGGAAAATGAATGTTGATGGTTCTTACTAGAAGCTTGAGCAGTACCCCAAAACCACATGGGTTGCTGCAAAGGAACCTTCAGTGGATCCATCCACCCTATCTGGCTTCACTTGTGCTAACCCTATTATCATTGATGAATCCTTTGATGCAAATTATAAACTGTTTAAGAATCAGAATGGTGAAGTGTTTGCCAGGTATATTGGTATTAACTGCAGGAATGGGCCACCTATGAAGAAAATCTGGGTGCCCAAAAGGTGTCTGGAAAATCTTCCTATGAATGTCATCATGACACCACAAGGGAAGAAGACAAACCCCAGACCAAAGGCTTCATATGGTCCAAAGGCTTCATACAGACACATGACTCACCTGAGTCACCCTAACACCAATGTTTTGTAGGAAAATCATACTCAAACTTATGAATATGAGCGTGGATCATCAAACTTCTATATTCATAAGACTAAGAACTACTCTGCTTATTCATATGCGTACTATTCGCCTCCTGCAAAGGCTATTTCCTAGGGGCCCAAAGCCAAAGTTCTCAAATGCTGCACTTAGACTCATTGCTTCAAAGCCACCCTGAAGATGTGGGTGGTTAAGAAGACTTAACTCTCTTTTGTAGGGAAAGGTCTCCAGCCAGAAATCAAAGGCATCAAATGCTATTGCTGGGGACCTAAAACATCTTGTGGGGAGCAAGATAAAATGCCCAAATGGTCTTATTATGTATTTTGTTCCTGAGTCGCTTGCCACTTATCCTATCAGTCCTAACCTGGATTTGAGCTTTCATAATCCACTTGCTCGTCAAATGTTTATGCTTCACAATACTCTTCATGAAGACTATCCCCCTAACTGCACTGTAGGGTATGACACCAGCTGCTTCAGAATGTATTATGGATAGTGGATGCACTAATCATATGACTGGTGATCGAAGTCTTCTCATGGACTCAACCTTACGTCCATCGGACAAGAGTCACATCACATTTGCTGACACTAGTAAAAGCAAGTCTTTGAAGGGTATCGGAAAGATGATTTGTACATGGTAGATTCCTCAGCAGGACCACAACTTGTCGTATGTCTTCTTGCAAAAGCTTCAGAGTGCTAGCTCTGGCATCGGAGGCTAGGGCATGCTAGCATGAGGAACTTGCATACTCTCACAAAGAATAAGCACGTCATAGGCATCGAGGGCGTCAAGTTCAAGAAGGATCACTTATGCGGTGCCTGCGAAGCTGGAAAGATGACGAGGGCCAAGCATCCCTCGAAGACAATCATGACAACAACTCAACCCTTCAAACTGCTACACATGGACCTATTCGGCCCTACTCACTACTCTACTCTCACTACTACTGCTTGTCTCTATGGCTTCATCATTGTTGATGATTATTCAAGATATACATGGGTGCACATAATCCTCTACAAGACTGAAGTGCAGGATGTCTTCAGACGCTTCGCCAACCGTGCCATGAACAACTATGGCGTCAAGATCAAGCATATCAGAAGTGACAATGGCACAGAATTCAAGAACACCGGCCTCGTCACTTATCTTGATACATTGGGCATCACTCATGAGTTCTCAGCTCCGTACACGCAGCAGCAGAATGCATCGTGGAGCGCAAGAACAGAACACTCATTGAGATGGCTCGGACAATGCTTGATGAATACAAGACTCCAAGAAAGTTCTAGTCCGAAGCCATTGATACTGCATGCCATTTCATCAACCGTGTTTATCTTCACAAGCTTCTGAAGAAGACATCCTATGAACTCCTTACTGGTAAGAAGCCAAATGTCAGTTACTTCAGAGTTTTTGCTGCTAGGTGCTGGATCAAGGATCCACGTCACACTTCAAAATTTGCACCGAAAGCACATGAAGGTTTTATGCTTGGTTACGGAAAGGATTCCCACTCCTATAGAGTCTTCAACCTCTTTCACTATAAAGTGGTTGAAACTGTGGATGTGCGGTTCGATGAGACTAACAGCTCGCAAAGAGAGCACCCGCCAAATGTGCTAGATGAAGTTCCACCCAGTGAATCCATCAAGATTATGAGAACTAGAGAAATCATACTATCTGAAGCTCAGGCTGAAGAGGAACTTATCATTTCTACACCTAATCAACCTGAAGACAATGCGCAGGCTGAAGACAATCCTCCTAATGATGACAATGATCAGCAAGAGCAAAATCTTCTCCCAGTTCATCCTCGTGTTGCAAATGAAGTACAGATTGAGAAGATAATTGATAGCATCAATCCACCTGGTCCACTCACTCATTCAAGAGCAACACAGCTAGCAAATTTCTGTGGGCACTTTGCATTTGTCTCAATATCTGAACCCAAGAAAGTTGCTGAAGCCTTCATGGAACCTGAATGGATTCAAGCTATGCAAAAAGAGCTTCAACAGTTCGAGCTGAACAATGTGTGGGAATTGGTCAAGCATCCTGATCCTCGTAAACACAATATCATAGGCACTAAATGGATATATTGCAACAAGCAATATGAGCATGGTCAAGTTGTTAGAAACAAGGCTTGTCTCGTTGCTCAAGGATACACTCAAGTTGAAGGAATTAACTTTGATGAAACATTTGCTCCCGTGGCTAGGCTTGAAGCCATTCGCATACTGCTAGCCTACGCAAATCATCATAACATCCTTCTGTATCAAATGGATGTGAAGAGTGCCTTTCTCAATGGCAAGATTGAAGAAGAAGTGTATGTTGCACAACCGCTTGGCTTTGAAGATCCAAAACATCCTGATATGGTATACAAGTTCAATAAGGCACTGTATGGCCTCAAACAAGCCCATCGCGCTTGGTATGACACACTCAAAGATTTTCTGAAGAGCAAAGGCTTCAAACCTGGTTCCCTCGATCCCACACTCTTCACGAAGACATATGATGGTGAACTGTTTGTGTGCCAAATATATGTGGATGACATTATCTTCGGTTGCACTAATCAAAAATACAATGATGAGTTTGGACACATGATGCAAGAACAACATCAGATGTCCATGATGGGTGAGCTGAAGTTCTTCCTTGGTCTTCAAATTCGTCAGCAAAGCAACGACATCTTCATATCTCAAGAGAAATACCTCAAAGCCTACCTGAAGAAGTTTGGAATGCAAGACTGCAAGGGATACATGACGCCAATGCCAACCAAAAGTCATATGGGTCTTGATGCCAATGGTAAAGAGTTTGATCAAAAGGTATAACGCTCCATGATTGGTTCTTTACTTTATTTATGTGCATCTAGGCCAGATATAATGCTTAGTGTTTGCATGTGTACCCGATTCCAAGCGGCGCCAAAGGAATCGCATCACTTAGCTGTGAAGCGAATTCTTTGATATTTGGCCTACACCCCAACATTAGGATTATGGTATCCAAAGGGCTCAGAGTTTGATCTAGTTGGATTCTCGGATGTTGATTATGCTGGTGACAAGGTGGATCGCAAGTCTACATCACGCACATGTCATTTTCTGGGACGATCACTTGTCAGTTGGTCTTCAAGGAAGCAGAACTGTGTATCTCTCTCCACTGCTGAATCTGAATACATTGCTGCTGGATCTTGCTACCCTCAGCTTCTATGGATGAAGCAAACACTCAAAGACTATGGTATCCATCTGAAGCAAGTACCACTCTACCGCGACAATGAAAGCGCAATCAAGATTGCCAACAACCCAGTTCAGCACTCGAAGACAAAGCACATTGAAATTCATCATCACTTTCTCAGAGATCATGTCATGAAGGAAGATATTGATATCATTCACATCAACACTGAAGAGCAACTGGCAGATATCTTCAGCAAGCCCTTGGATGAGAAAAGGTTTTGCAAGTTGCGGTGTGAGCTAAATATCTTGGAATCCTTAAATGTTCTATGATTAGGCACACATCCTAACACTTATGCATGTTGATGACTTAGATGTGCAACACACGAAGTAACATATATCTTCAGTTAATTAAGATTTACACTCTAAGTGTGAATACATTAACGCGGAATTTGACTTCGGAGCGCCACGATAATTGTGCGCCGTGTCTGGGTCTAATACTTCCTATACGGTGGGTAACGCCACCACCAAACTTTTGTTTGGAGTGTTTTCTATTGGCGTTACATTTGCAAAGTCTTCGCATTTGGTTTGTCTTCAATATTGACATGACTTCATGTTTATCTTCACAATGTTGATTTGGTCTTATTCTGATATATACATAAGTTAGTGTTCTGTCCTCTACAACATTCACTTATAGCTATGTCTTCTCATTTGAATCTTTTGAACTAAGTGAATGTGATCGGGCCCTAACCTCTCTATGCTTCCCTCTCAAATCTATCTATCCAAATCATATGCATTCTATTGAAACCGTCAAATGTCTTCTCTGTGTCCTTGTCAGCAGAAGATACAGAGACAAACATTAAATCTTTTTTAAATGTTCAATCCTTATTGCCTGAAACTCGGAGAAGCGGGAACGACCACCCGGCAATCCAGGCATGCGTGGGAACATGGAACAACTTCCAATGTGTTGCATGTTCGCCATGTGTCCCTTAGATGTGAACTACCAGGGGCACCTGCATAATTGCGTTGTGCTGTCCATGTCCTTATAAATACACACCGCACCCCAGTCATTATCTTTTCTTCCACCTCTCCACAAACCCTAGCGCCACCGCTAGCTCTCGACGACGCCGGCGGCAAAGCGCTTAGCTGACGCGACCTCACCGACGCCGTCCTCACGCCGGCCGCGGACATCGTCTTCTTCGCTGCCGCCGTAGGTGTCCTCCGTCGCCAAGTTAGGGCACGAAAGATCGAACTGCTCGACCTCATCTTCTACTCCGTCTAGCAGTTCATCGTGTGGTATATTAAAAGTCTCTTTTTACTATCTTTTTGATCCGATAGATTCATCCTTTTCAACCACAAGTGGTTTCTGTCTCTACAAATTTGGATCTATCCTGTTCTGCATCTCATAACATGCCTTGTATATTCACTTATGCTTCACACGCAGTTAGATTCCTCACTTGTACTTATTCTTGGATTCGTACAAATCTGGAATCAACTCTCATCATATAAGTGAATGTCTTCGCGCTATGAGGTCAATGTCTTCAAACTGATTTATCTTCAAAATCTTCTGGGAATGCATATGACCTCTTCCCCTTCCCTCGCATCTCTAATGTTGTCATAGGTACATGTCCGTGGGAGAATCCCTTATTTCTCATAGTCTGCATTCATTTCCAGAGTTCTTACAGTGTCACATCAATTCTCCCGAAGCCAGTTCCTATCTGACCAGCTGACGGAAGCCATTGCAAGTTCTGAAGCCATTCAGTCTGAACTTCATGGCAACAGATAAATCAGTCAGGGAGGGCGGCGGACAGCGCCGTGGGAACACAGTTGTCTTTGTCAAAACCGGCGGATCTCGGGTAGGGAGTCCCGAACTGTGCGTCTAAGGCGGATGGTAACAGGAGGCAGGGGACACAATGTTTACCCAGGTTCGGGCCCTCTAGATGGAGGTAATACCCTACTTCCCGCTTGATTGATCTTGATGATATGAGTATTACAAGAGTTGGTCTACCACGATATCGTAGAGGCTAAACCCTAGAAGCTAGCCTATGATTATGATTGTTGTTGTCCTACGTACTAACCCTCCGGTTTATATAGACACCGGAGGGGGCTAGGGTTACACAAAGTCGGTTACAAAGGAGGAGATCTACATATCCAAATTGCCAAGCTTGCCTTCCACACAAAGGAGAGTCCCACCCGGACACGGGACGAAGTCTTCAATCTTGTATCTTCATAGTCCAACAGTCCGGCCAAAGTATATAGTCCGGCAGTCCAAGGACCCCCTAATCCAGGACTCCCTTAGTAGCCCCTGAACCAGGCTTCAATGACGATGAGTCCGGCGCGCAGATCGTCTTCGGCATTGCAAGGCGGGTTCTTCCTCCGAATACTCCATAGAAGATTTCGATCACAAGGATAGTGTCCGGCTCTGCAAAACAAATTCCACATACCACCGTAGAGAGTACAATATCCCACAAATCTAATCTGCTGACAAATTTCATAGTGTGACATCATGCCATGGCCCGGTCATTATTCGAACCGTTTTTCTCAACCAGCTACTGCACATATTGCGAGGCGGTTTTCTTGGTACGTCTTGTTGAAGCAGAGATCGTGTCCCCTTATCACGGGATTCTCATCAATACGGGTGTGGGTAACCCAACCGCGCCTGCTGGCATGACTCCTCGACTTTAGGCAAGTTCCGAACGGCCACGCGGAGGACGCTTGATAGTCATCCTCTTTATAAAGGGGCCAAGGCCTGTCCTTTTCTTCTCGCACTCGATCCTTCCCCTCCCCCACCTTGAGTTCCAACACCCAAGGCTCAGGCTAAGCGCTTCGGGCCTTCAACCATGTCTGGATCTAACCTTCAATGCCGGTGGATGGCCTCCTCTGTCATAGAGGGGGACATCAAGAAGCTAAGGGAAGCCAGGTATCTGATCGCCGAAATCTCGCACAGGCTGCCTGCTCAAGGGTAGGTCATCCCCACTCCCGAACCCAATGAGAGTGTAGTATTTGTTTCCCACTTCCTCCGAGGGCTAGGCTTTAGTCTTGATCCCTTTGTTAGAGGGCTTATGTTCTATTACAGGCTTGATTTTCACGATCTAGCCCCAGATTCCATCCTTCACATCTCGTCGTTTATCGTCGTGTGTGAGGCCTTCCTTCGCATCACCCCACACTTCGGCTTATGGCTCAAGACCTTCAATGTGATGCTGAAGATGATCAATGGGCGACACGCAGAATGCGGAGGTGCCATAATAAGCAAAGGCGCCGACGCTCCATGGCCAAAGGGTTCCTTCCTGGAGGTGTCCAACTTATGGCAACAGGAGTGGTTTTACATCACAACTCCCAGAAGTACTAAGTGGGTAGCTCCCCCTGCCTTCCGTTCGGCCCCCCCGCTACAACTGGCGTCATGGGTCAACAAGGGGCTGGACTCGGGGCCAGTTAATGACGTGCCGACATTGCAAAGTCGCATCGGAGATCTCCTCAAGAGGGATGTCAGTCTCGTCAAGGTAATGCAAGTTATGCTAGTTCATCGGGTCCTGCCATGCCAACGTCGTTCTCTCTGTATGTGGGAGTTCAACCCGGAAGGACCGCAAACTATTCAGCAATTCTTCGGCATGACGCTCGAAGGGATGTATGGATTGTTCTTCGGATCATGAATAAAGTGTCCGGACACCACCGAGGACGCGGGTCTAAACTGCAATCTTCCAGATACCCATGTAAGTAATTCTGCGGCCGAACACGTCGTCGTTTCATTTGTCATAACATCATTCTGAAAAAATTGCTCTTGGCCAGGACTGGATAATAAAGGCGAAGATGATCAGGTGTTCGGCCCCCCTTCCCGAAGGCTCACTGGATCCTGTACTAGCCAGGATGCTTGAGCATGAACTTTCTCAAGTGCCATCAGGGGAAGATAAAGGGAGGAATAAAGAAACTGAAAGCGTGCCTCATGCATTACTCATCCAAACCGGGGGAATTAGTGTCTCCGCGAAGGAGGATAATCGGGGAGAAGAATATAGAATCCCCTCTCCCCAAGGAAGGAAAAGTACCACCTATGAAGACTTGGAAACGAAGGTTTCCAAACGAGGGAAGAAACCTTCGCCAGGGAACCCTGCCCCGAAAGGCGTCTTTACCGCACAGTGCCCTCAAGGGGGCCAGCCCTCCACCGAGATGCAAGTGACTCAAGAGTACTTTTGGTAAATATATCCTGCTTTATCTCCGAGGACAATAACCGAGACATATATCTTGCAGTCCGGCTCGTAGCCCTTCTCAATAGAGTTCTTCTTCGGGGGATCTTCTTCCGGAGATGATGGAGAGCGAAACGCCTCCCCCTGTCTCCCCGCCTCCTGGGGCGGACGACCCTGAGGTGTCATCATGGAGGATTTCTCCTGATCCACCGAGGCCAGAAGTTAACCCTTCGGCCACCCAAAGTCCGGAGCATTCGGCTCCTAAGGAGAGCAACAGAAAGAGTCTGGGACTGTTTGGTGCACAACCGGACGAACTGATGGGTCTTTTGGAGCAAGAGGCTATCTCAGAGGCGCATCATACTTTAATGGGTACGGTGGTTGAGAGGATTTCATCCGCCAAAAGTGGGTTGCATGAGGCTTTTATGAGTCTTCTAAGAGGCTTTGAGGTACGCAAAGTAATATATGAATTTTTTGATGGTACTACACATGCTAGGTGTGCTCTATACAGATAGTAGCCCCTGAGACTCTGGTTGCTGTCCCGAGGCGGCAAACAGAGGATCATAGTCCCAGGTAATGATCGCACTGCTTTCATGTGCAGGCGGCTGATGGTACGGTGGCTGGCCGGACTGCTGAGTTTGCTGGACGGAGGCGGCAACTTGATACGGCAGATGCCGAAATCGTGCTTGTGAACAAGCGGCTTGACGAGGCACTGGGTATGTGTTCTCTAGTGGTCAACAGATATTAAGAGGAGCATGATGCTAGTATCTATAACATGCTATGACTGCAGATGGAGCTGCCGCCGTGGAGACCCTTCGAGCGGAACTTGCCCGAGCCAAGGAACAAGCCAGGAGAAGTGATGCGGCCGCCCTAAAGGCGGCCAAAGAGTTAAGAGCCGAATGGGCTGCTCATTGCCAGAGCAAAGATAAAATAGCCAAGATGGATGTTAAGCTGAAGGATGCCGCCGACCGGTATGAGTTTCTTGAAAAGGAAAGCCAAGCGAAAGTGGCGGACCTAAAGAAAGCCATGGTAGCAGCCAAGGAAACCCGCTCTAAAATCAGAGCGGCGAAGGAGGAGCTCCGTCAGGCCGGAGATATCATGGCTGGGAAGCCCTTTTTGTTGCGAACGAAGTTTGGAGATCCGAAGTATGCCCCTCTAGATCAATTATGGAGTGCTGCAGACACGTATTCGGACCTGGCAATGAGTGCTGCTGATGCGACTGAGTTTTTCAAATATCGGAAAGATCATGAAGTGGAAAGATTGTTCTGGTCGCAGTTCAGTGCTCCAACGCGTCTACTGCTGTTAAATGAGCAAATGGCCGAGTGGGCTGAGCTCCATAGGTTGTCCAGGCTTGCCATGAGGTCTGTCGTGGATCATCTTTGGCCGGAAGGACCAAGGACGAATAGTTATTTTGGTTTAGTGCAACGATTCCTTGGTGCTGTGCCGCATATCGACGCTGTAAAGAGATCGGCGTGCATAGAGGGTGCACGGATGGCTCTTGCCCGTGTTAAGACATACTGGGCAGAGATGGATGCCACCGCTATTGCAACCCGGGGTCCGGCCATAGGCTAGGTCTCGGCCGAGCACTATTTTGAAGATGTCCTTGAAGGCGCTCGTTTAATAGAGGCTCAGTGCTCGAAGAGTATTATGTTCGAGTGACATGTATCCCAATTGTAAAAACAATGCTATTTGGATTATAAAGGCTGTGTTTATACTTTTGCCTGAAAGTATTATGATGCCTCCTGTGCGGCCGTTTATGTATGTATATAACATGAAAGTTTGCAGTCGTCGGCTTTAGCCCCCATGCATATAATGCGGAGGTGTTCGGAAAAGTGCGTATTCACACTTGATCCAACGTCTTGGTCCATTAAGGAGGTGACAGCGCAGCGAACAGGGCAATCGGACTATATTGCTTTAACACTTTCACTTAGTCATAGGAGTTTGATAGTGGGCTACTATATAGCCCCCGGTACTTCCGCGCTTATCCGAATACGGTGCGCGTACATAGATGATCGGGAAACCGGTCCTTCGTTAATGCGGAGGAATCACGAAGATTCCGCTGAGTCCTCGAGTGGTTGACCAGTCTCGCGCTTTATCATGACAGTCAGTTTTCGGCTTTGTCTACTGAGGTGATCATCCAGATGAACCAGGGCACAATCGCAGTAGTTCTCCCGGTGCCACCTTAGCCGATAGAGCGGAACGTAAGGTAGCAAAACACGGGAGCCGGGCAAACCCAACTATTGACCAAATACATGATTCGGAGCTGATGCATATAAGGCCAAACTCGCGACGCTGAACACTCCCTAAGGTATTCGGTCTTTACAATGTATACTGGGCTGAGTAACGCACTCGATAATAAGCCCTGAATTTCCAGGTACGTGCGTTAGTCTGACGTGACAAAATGTCAATAACGCCAGCATCCCTCTTGGTTATGTTGAGTATCCGGAGGGTGTGAAGCAACAAGAGACAGTAAAAAAGGTTTACGTAGGGTCTTAATCTAAAAAGAAACCTTTGAACGGGGTCCTGCTGCACGTCTGCGCCTGTGTCTCCGTTGTGCCGTATCCTGGAAGGGTGTAGCACGATGATCATCTGTAAGAGAGAAAAGCCCAGGTGAAAGTTTTTGTGCGAAAAATTGGTTATTCTTAATAAACCATTAAAAATCAATCTAAATAAGGTCAAGCCGATCTGTAGTCCTGTTTACATGTGGGAATCCCCTAGCACCACCTATGGGGGTATATCCATCGACCCAGTCTTGGGTTTATCTGAGCTGTTACAACTAGTGGTGCACCGGACGCGTCTAGCCGTGTCCGCAGTCTTGACGACCGATCATTTATTCTGGTTGGAGAGGTCGTTCAGTGTTCGGCTACTAAAGCCGTCACACATTCTTCCGCATGTAAGGAACGCTCTGTGTTTCCGCTAACTATGATGATGCCACGTGGACCGGGCATCTTAAGCTTAAGATAAGCGTAATGCGGTATTGCATTAAAACGAGCGAAGGTCGTTCTTCCGAGTAGTGCTTGATAGCCGCTTTGGAATGGAGCGATGTCGAAGGTTAACTTTTCACTTTGGAAGTTGTCGGGAGAACCGAATACAACCTCTAGTACTAGAGAGCCCGTGCAGCGGGCCTTCGGGCCTGGTATTGCTCCTTTAAAGGTAGTATTGCTTTGGCTGATTCTTGTCGAGTCTATCCCCATTTTGCGGACTGTGTCCTGATATATCAGATTAAGACTACTGCTGCTTCCATAAGGCTCGGGTGAGATGGTATCCGTCAATTATTAGGTCTAGTACCAAGGCAGCCGATCCTCCATGCCAGAGACTAGTCGGGTGATCCCTGCGATCAAAAGTGATAGGGCAGGCCGACCAAGGGTTGAACTTGGGGGTGACGGGCTCCACGGCGCATACGTCTCGAAGTGCGCGTTTGCTCCACCTCTTCATTACGTGGATCATGTTCACTGTTTTGACCTCTGGTGGGAATTTTTCTGTCCCTGAGTGTTTTGCTGGCGAGGCTCATCCTCGTCTTCACTTGGTGTTTCCCTCCCCTTGTGTTCGGCGTTTAGCTTGCCGGCCTGCTTGAAGAACCAACATTTTCTGTTGGTGTGATTTTCCGTTTTGTCAGAGGTGCCATGAATCTGACATAATCTGTCTAGAATCTTGTTTAGGCTGGACGGTCCATCTCTGCTGCCTTTGAATGGCTTTTTCCGTTGACCGGGTCAAGAGCCCCTGAATCCGGCGTTTACCACCGTGTTGTCTGGGCTGTCTTCATTGTTTCGACGCTTGCTTTTATTGCGTCGTGGTTTTCCATTGCCATCCCTGACTTCGGATGTGCCTGGGTCGTTGGTGCCGCTACGGGCCGGGCAACTATCTTCGCCCGCGCAAAAGCGGGTCATAAGGCTTGTTAGGGCTGCCATTGTCCCCGGTTTTTCCTAGCCGAGGTGTCTGGCTAGCCATTCATCCCGGACACTGTGTTTGAAAGCCGCTAAGGCTTCAGCGTCTGGGCAGTCGGCAATTTGATTCTTCTTAGTGAGGAATCTGTTCCAAAGCTTTCAGGCTGACTCTCCGGACTATTGAATTATATGACTTAAATCATCTGCATGCGGAGGTCGGACATAGGTCCCTTGAAAATTAGTCGTAAAAGCATCCTTAAGCTCTTCCCAACTTCCAATTGAGTTTTCGGGGAGGCTCTTCAGCCAGTGCCGAGCTGGTCCTTTCAACTTGAGGGACAAGTATTTGATGGCGTGGAGATCATCTCCACGAGCCATGTGGATATGAAGGATAAAGTCCTCAATCCAGACCCCAGGGTATGTCGTTCCGTCATATGCATCTACGTTCACGGGTTTGAATCCTTCTGGAAATTCGTGATCTAGAACCTCATCGGTGAAGCATAGGGGGTGTGCGGCACCCCTATATTTGGATGTGTCATGGCATTCTGACGGTTGTAGTGTTCGGTATTGATTCTGTGCCGGAGCGCGTTTCCTAGATCCGTAGATAGACCTGGTCATACCGGCTTTTTGATGTAAGTCCTCACGTGAATCGTGTGCTGACTTATGTGCGACATCATTAGCCGCCCTATTGCGTCCACGGGGTGGTCGATCCGGCTGATCGACCGTTTTATTTTCCGGCTGTATAGGCTCTAAAGCCTCGTCATTGAATTCAGGCAGCAGCTTGCGCTTTGGATAGCTCGTTGTGTGGCGGCTGTCACCGTACTTTTCTTCAGAATCGAGCACTTTGTTCCATCTACTGTTGAGTGTATTTTGCGCGGCTTTAAGCCTTTGCTTCTTCTTCTTCAGACTCCTCGCGGTGGCAATAAGCCTTCTGTGGAGGTCCTCTTGCTCCAAGTGCCTCTTCGGGATGATGTGTGCATCGTCGGCCGGACTGTTCTCCTCTCCAGAGACAGGTTGATGAGATTTACCCTCCGCGTCGCCATGATCGGACAACGGATCCGTACTATGTTGACCATCTGCTGGTTCATCCTGCTCTGTTGCTGGGTCCATGTGGTCATCGTTTTCTTTGGAGTCGACCGGGATATTATTCTTTATTGCGCTGTTATCGCTGTTTTTGCCGAGGCGGGATTTGGAACGGCGCCTACATCGTCGCTTTGGTTACTTCTCGAGGGGATTATCCTTCGCTGCATCCTTCCGTTCCTCGTCATTGTTTTCTTTGGGTGTATCCACCATTTATATATCGTGTGATGAAGTGGATGTCCAGCGCCCTGTGGGCGGTGGTTCCTGTTCCTCTCATGCATCGTCGTCCATACCGTCGATGTATTCGGAGTCGAAATCAAGCATGTCGGTTAAGTCGTCGACAGTGGCTATTAAGTGGGTGGTGGGTGGGGAAGGAATTTCTTCGTTGTCCGCTTCCCACTCCAGCCGGATGATGTCTACTACACAACCTTCTTCTTGTAGACGTTGTTGGGCCTCCAAGTGCAGATGTTTGTAGGACAGTAGCAAATTTCCCTCAAGTGGATGACCTAAGGTTTATCAATCCGTGGGAGGCGTAGGATGAAGATGGTCTCTCTCAAGCAACCCTGCAACCAAATAACAAAGAGTCTCTTGTGTCCCCAACACACCCAATACAATGGTAAATTCTATAGGTGCACTAGTTCGGTGAAGAGATGGTGATACAAGTGGTATATGGATAGTAGATATAGGTTTTTGTAATCTGAAAATATAAAAACAGCAAGGTAACTAATGATAAAAGTGAGCACAAACGGTATTGCAATGCGTTGAAACAAGGCCTAGGGTTCATACTTTCACTAGTGCAAGTTCCCTCAACAATAATAACATAATTGGATCATATAACTATCCCTCAACATGCAACAAAGAGTCACTCCAAAGTCACTAATAGCGGAGAACAAACGAAGAGACCATGGTAGGGTACGAAACCACCTCAAAGTTATTCTTTCCAATCAATTCGTTGGGCTATTCCTATAAGTGTCACAAACAGCCCTAGAGTTCGTACTAGAATAACACCTTAAGACACAAATCAACCAAAACCCTAATGTCACCTAGATACTCCAATGTCACCTCAAGTATCCGTGGGTATGATTATACGATATGCATCACACAATCTCAGATTCATCTATTCAACCAACACATAGAACCTCAAAGAGTGCCCCAAAGTTTCTACCGGAGTGTCAAGACGAAAATGTGTGCCAACCCCTATGCATAGGTTCATGGGCGGAACCCGCAAGTTGATCACCATAACATACATCAAGTGGATCAATAAAATACCCCATTGTCACCACTGGTATCCCACGCAAGACATACATCAAGTGTTCTCAAATCCTAAAAGACTCAATCCGATAAGATAACTTCAAAGGGAAAACTCAATCCATTACAAGAGAGTAGAGGGGGTGAAACATCATAAGATCCAACTATAATAGCAAAGCTCGTGATACATCAAGATCGTACCACCTCAAGAACACGAGAGAGAGAGAGAGAGAGAGAGAGAGAGATCAAACACATAGCTACTGGTACATACCCTCAGCCCCGAGGGAGAACTACTCCCTCCTCGTCATGGAGAACACCAGGATGATGAAGATGGCCACCGGAGAGGGATTCCCCCACCGGCAGGGTGCCGAAACGGGTCTAGATTGGTTTTCGGTGGCTACGGAGGCTTCTGGCGGCGGAACTCCCGATCTATTATCGTCTTCTATAGTTTTAGGGTATATGGATATATATAGGTGGAAGAAATACATCAGGGGAGCCACGAGGGGACCACGAGGGTGGAGGGCGCGCCCAGGGGGTGGGCGCGCCCCCCTGCCTTATGCTCTCCTCATTGATCCCCTGACGTGCACTCCAAGTCTCCTGTATTGCTTTCTTTCCAAAAATAACTTTTCCGAAGGTTTCATTCCGTTTGGACTCTGTTTGATATTCCTTTTCTGCGAAACACTGAAACAAGGGAAAAATAGAAACTGGCACTGGGCTCTGGGTTAATAGGTTAGTCCCAAAAATCATATAAAATAGCATATAGATGCATATAAAACATCCAAGGTTGATAATATAATAGCATGGAACAATCAAAAATTATAGATACGTTGGAGACGTATCAACATCTCCAAGCTTAATTCATGCTCGTCCTCGAGTAGGTAAATGATAAAAACAGAATTTTTCATGTGGAATGCTACCTAACATATTTATCCATGTAATTCTCTATATTGTGGCAAGAATATTCAGATCCATAAGATTCAAGACGAATGTTTAATATTGACATAAAAATAATAATACTTCAAGCATACTAACAAAGCAATCATGTCTTCTCAAAATAACATGGCCAAAGAAAGCTATCCCTACAAAATCATATAGTCTGGCTATGCTCTATCTTCACCACACAAAATATTTAAATCATGCACAACTCCGCTGACGAGCCAAGCAATTTTTTCATACTTTTGATGTTCTCCAACTTTTGCAATCTTCATGCAATACATGAGCGTGAGCCATGGACATAGCACTATAGGTGGAATAGAATGGTGGTTGTGGAGAAGACAAAAAAGGAGAAAGTCTCACATCAACTAGGCATATTAACGAGCTATGGAGATGCCCATCAATAGATATCAATGTGAGTGAGTAGGGACTACCATGCGACGGATGCACTAGAGCTATAAGTGTATGAAAGCTCAACAAAAGAAACTAGTGGGTGTACATTCAACTTGCTTGCTCACGAAGACCTAGGGAATTTTGAGGAAGCCCATCATTGGAATATACAAGCCAAGTTCTATAATGAAAATTCCCACTAGTATATGAAAGTGACAACATATGGGACTCTCTATCATGAAGATCATGGTGCTACTTTGAAGCACAAGTGTGGTAAAAGGGTAGTAGCATTGCCCCTTCTCTCTTTTTCTCTCATTTTTTATTTGGGCCTTCTTTTTTTATGGCCTCTTTTCTCTTTTTTTATTTGGGCTTCTTTGGCCTCTTTTATTTATTTATTTTCATCCGGAGTCTCATCCCGACTTGTGGGGTAATCGTAGTCTCCATCATCCTTTCCTCACTTGGGACAATGCTCTAATAATGATGATCATCACACTTTTATTTACTTACAACTCGATACTTAGAACAAGATATGACTCTATATGAATGCCTCCGGCGGTCTACCGGGATATGCAATGACTCATGAATGACATGTATGAAAGAATTATGAATGGTGGCTTTGCCACAAATACGATGTCAACTACATGATCATGCAAAACAATATGACAATGATGGAGCGTGTCATAATAAACGGAACGGTGGAAAGTTGCATGGCAATATATCTCGGAATGGCCATGGAAATGCCATAATAGGTAGATATGGTGGCTGTTTTGAGGAAGGTATATGGTGGGTTTATGGTACCGACGAAAGTTGCGCGGTACTAGAGAGGCTAGCAATGGTGGAAGGGTGAGAGTGCGTATGATCCATGGACTCAACATTAGTCATAAAGAACTCACATATTGCAAAAATCTATTAATTATCGAAACAAAGTACTACGCGCATGCTCCTCGGGGGATAGATTGGTAGGAATAGACCATCGCTCGTCCCCGACCGCCACTCATAAGGAAGACAATCAATAAATAAATCATGCTCCGACTTCATCACATAACAGTTCACCATACGTGCATGCTACGGGAATCACAAACTTCAACACAAGTATTTCTTAGATTCACAACTACTCAACTAGCATGACTCTAATATCACCATCTCCATATCTCAAAACAATCATCAAGTATCAAACTTCTCTTAGTATTCAATGCACTTTATATGAAAGTTTTTATTATATCCCTCTTGGATGCCCATCATATTAGGACTAAATCCATAACCAAAGCAAATTATCATGCTGTTTAGGACTCTAAAAATAATATAAGTGAAGCATGAGAGTTCATCTATTTCTATAAAATAAAACCACCACCGTGCTCTAAAAAGATATAAGTGAAGCACTAGAGCAGCAACAAACTACTCCGAAAGATATAAGTGAAGATCAATGAGTAGTCGAATAATTATGCAACTATGTGAAGACTCTCTAACATTTAAGAATTTCAGATCTTGGTATTTTATTCATACAGCAAGCAAATCCTAACAAAATAAATTGACGCTCCAAGCAAAACACATATCATGTGGTAAATAAAAATATAGCTCCAAGTAAAGTTACCGATGAACGAAGACGAAAGAGGGGATGCCTTCCGGGGCATCCCCAAGCTTAGGCTCTTGGTTGTCCTTGAATATTACCTTGGGGTGCCTTGGTCATCCCCAAGCTTAGGCTCTTGCCACTCCTTATTCCATAATCCATCGAATCTTTACCCAAAACTTGAAAACTTCACAACACAAAACTTAACAGAAAACTCGTAAGCTCCGCTAGCGAAAGAAAACAAAACACCACTTCAAGGTACTGTAATGAACTCATTATTTACTTATATTGGTGTTAAACCTACTGTATTCCAACTTCTCTATGGTTTATAAACTCTTTTACTAGCCATAGATTCGTTAAAATAAGCAAACAACACACAAAAACAGAATCTGTCAAAAACAGAACAGTCTGTAGTAATCTATAACTAACGCAAAATTCTGGAACCCCAAAAATTCTAAAATAAATTGCTAGACGTGAGGAATTTATCTATTAATCATCTTCAAAAATAGTTAACTAAATATCACTCTCCAATAAAAAATGGAAGCAATTCTCGTGAGCGCTAAAGTTTCTGTTTTTTACAGCATGATCGCAAAGACTTTCCCCAAGTCTTCCCAAAGGTTCTACTTGGAACATACACTAATTAAACACAAAAACACAACCATAACAGAGTCTAGATAAATTATTTATTACTAAACAGGAACAAAAATCAAGGAACAAAAATAAAGCTAAGTTGCCTCCCAACAAGCGCTATCATTTGACGCCCCTAGCTAGGCATGATGATTTCAACGATGCTCAAATAAGAGATAAGAATTGTAACATAAAGAGAGCATCATGAAGAATATGAGTAGCACATTTAAGTATAACCCACTTCCTATGCATAGGGATTTTGTGAGCAAACAACTTGTGGGAACAAGAATCAACTTGCATAGGAAGGCAAAACAAGCATAACTTCAAAACTTTAAGCACATAGAGAGGAAACTTGATATTATTGCAATTCCTACAAGCATATATTCCTCCCTCATAATAATTTTCAGTAGCATCATGAATGAATTCAACTATATAACCATCACATAAAGCATTCTTTTCATGATCTACAAGCATAGAATTTTTAATACTCTCTACATAAGCAAAATTCTTCTCAATCGGAATAGTGGGAGTATCATAAGAGACTCGAATACTATAAATTGTTTCCACATTAAAAGAGTAATGTTCAGAAAAAGGGTAATCATAATCATGATTTTTTTATAAATGTAATCATCACTACTTTTTATAGCATATGTATCATCACAATAATTATCATAAGTAGCAACTTTGTTCTCATCATAATCGATTGAAACCTCTTCCAAGATAGTGGAATCATTACTAACTAAAGTCATGACCTGTCCAAATCCACTTTCATAATTATCACCAGTAGGAGGCATGCTATCATCATAATAAATTTGCATATCAAAACTTGGGAGACTACAAATATCATCTTCATTAATCATAGCTTCCTCAAGCTTGGGACTAACATTAATTGCAGCAAATATATTCTCAAAAACATCATCTTCTTCAAACATAGCATCCCCAAGCTTGGGCCCTTTCATATCATAAGCATAATCACTTTCATCATCAATAGTATGGATAGCACCAATAGTATAGAAATTATCATATTCTTCGAAGCAAGTGCCAAAAAGATTTTCAAGATCATAAGAAGTATCATTATCTTCCCAATCATAATCATCACAACAAGAAATAGGCATAACGAGATCATCATCAAGTGTATCATCTTCCACAATTATATTTTCATGAAGCACAACAGTAATAGGAGCAGCATTATTTGGGAGAGATATCTTTTTACCTCTCTTCCTTTTTCTTTTCTTCTTCTAACCACATCATGTGTGGGTTCAATCCTCTTTTTGGAGCTCCTTATTAATGAGATTGGTTGAATAGAAGGCTCCTCCTCGTTACCTGATTCATCATAAGAAATAATAGGAGGATATTGGAAGGTCTCTTCCCTTTCATTAGTATTCTCTTCATCTTCTATTCGTTTTCTTTTCTTTATGTAATTGGCAATATAAGGCTTTTCAATGCAATTCATCGCACAATACATATAAATTTCCTCTAGATCAAAATCAAGAAATTTATCGGGATTAAATTTTGGAATACCCTCAGTTATATGTTTCATTTCTTCATAACCCAAAAGAAGACTAAGATCTTTATGATGCTCAAGGGTAATCAAGTTATCACAGTTTTTGGACACGACTTGATCATGAAACAAATAGCATTGGAGCTTTAAATGACCATGTTCATTGCAAAGTTCACAAGGATGGCGATAAATATTGAATCTTTCAGCACAGACATCTAGCCTTTCTTGCAACAATTTAGTTTCTAAATGCTTATGCCTCTTGCAATATCTATCTTCCCTATTTGGTGTGTACTTGCAAACCCAATGCACTCCACAAAAATTGACATGTTTATAGGAGACATTTTCATCATAACTAGTGCAATCATCATTAGTACTATCGATATTCAAGGAGTTCATACTAACAATATTGCAATCATGCTCATCATTCAAAGATTTAGTGCCAAACATTTTAATGCATTATTCTTCTAACACTTTGGCACAATTTTCCTTTCCATCATACTCACCAAAGATATTACAAAGATGAAGCGTATGAGGCAAACTTAATTCCATTTTTTTGTAATTTTCTTTTATAAACTAAACTAGTGATAAAACAAGAAACTAAAAGACTCGATTGCAAGATCTAAAGATATACCTTCAAGCACTCACCTACCCGGCAACGGCGCCAGAAAAGAGCTTGATGTCTACTACACAACCTTCTTCTTGTAGACGTTGTTGGGCCTCCAAGTGCAGAGGTTTGTAGGACAGTAGCAAATTTCCCTCAAGTGGATGACCTAAGGTTTATCAATCCGTGGGAGGCATAGGATGAAGATGGTCTCTCAAAAGCAACCCTGCAACCAAATAACAAAGAGTCTCTTGTGTCCCCAACACACCCAATACAATGGTAAATTGTATAGGTGCACTAGTTCGGCAAAGAGATGGTGATACAAGTGGTATATGGATAGTAGATATAGGTTTTTGTAATATGAAAATATAAAAACAGCAAGGTAACTAATGATAAAAGTGAGCACAAGCGGTATTGCAATGCATTGAAACAAGGCCTAGGGCTCATACTTTCACTAGTGCAAGTTCCCTCAACAATAATAACATAATTGGATCATATAACTATCCCTCAACATGCAACAAAGAGTCACTACAAAGTCACTAATAGTGGAGAACAAACGAAGAGATCATGGTAGGGTACGAAACCACCTCAAAGTTATTCTTTCCAATCAATCCGTTGGGCTATTCCTATAAGTGTCACAAACAGCCCTAGAGTTCGTACTAGAATAACACCTTAAGACACAAATCAACCAAAACCCTAATGTCACCTAGATACTCCAATGTCACCTCATGTATCCGTGGGTATGATTATACGATATGCATCACACAATCTCAGATTCATGTATTCAACCAACACATAGAACCTCAAAGAGTGCCCCAAAGTTTCTACCGGAGAGTCAAGACGAAAACGTGTGCCAACCCCTATGCATAGGTTAATGGGAGGAACCCGCAAGTGGATCACCAAAACATACATCAAGTGGATCAATAGAATACCCCATTGTCACCACAGGTATCCCACGCAAGACATACATCAAGTGTTCGCAAATCCTTAAAGACTCAATCCGATAAGATAATTTCAAAGGGAAAACTCAATCCATTACAAGAGAGTAGAGGGGGAGAAACATCATAAGATCCAACTATAATAGCAAAGCTCGCGATACATCAAGATCGTACCACCTCAAGAACACGAGAGAGAGAGAGAGAGATCAAACACATAGCTACTGGTACATACCCTCAGCCCCGAGGGAGAACTACTCCCTCCTTGTCATGGAGAGCACCGGGATGATGAAGATGGCCACCGGAGAGGGATTCCCCCTCTGGCAGGGTGCCGGAACGGGTCTAGATTGGTTTTCGGTGGCTACGGAGGCTTCTGGCGGCGGAACTCCCGATCTATTGTCGTCTTCGATAGTTTTAGGGTATATGGATATATATAGGCGGAAGAAATACATCAGGGGAGCCACGAGGGGCCCACGAGGGTGGAGGGCGCGCATAGGAGGGTGGGCGCGCCCCTGCCTCACGCTCTCCTCGTTGATCCCCTGACATGCACTCCAAGTCTCATGTATTGCTTTCTTTCCAAAAATAACTTTTCCAAAGGTTTCATTCCGTTTGGACTCCGTTTAATATTCCTTTTCTGGGAAACACTGAAACAAGGGAAAAATTGAAACTCGCACTGGCTCTGGGTTAATAGGTTAGTCCCAAAAATCATATAAAATATCACATAAATGCATATGAAACATCCAAGGTTGATAATATAATAGCATGGAACAATCAAAAATTATAGATACATTGGAGACGTATCACGGAACATAGTTCGGCCAAGGGCCTTCTAACAAGGAGAGAGACCTTAATGAATTCAGCACGTCGCCTAGGGGCGAGTGCTGAAAGATATCCATGGAGGAAAACTCCATAATCGGCGCCCAATCAGGTTCGATAGGCACGGACACAGGCGGTTCGGAGCCCGTGGCCGGGGAAGAATCCAAGGGTCCGGCAACATAGGTCTCGTAGGAGGTGAAGTCAGTATTTGGCTCTGTCTCCACTGAGTGTGCGGCCTTCGTGGCGGGGTCTATCCCCGTCCTCGGACGGCGTGATCTGCTACGGATCAAGGGTCGGAGTTGCCATAGGTGTGATCTCCCGAACACTGTCCGGCGGCAGAGCTAAGTCATGCTCGTCGTGGCTGTGCGGCGCACCTGACACGGGCTCGAATCCGTCGAAGATCAAGTCTCCACGGATGTCGGCAGTATAGTTTAAGTTTCCAAACCTGACCTGACGGCCAGGGGCGTAGCTCTCGATCTGCTCCAGATGGTCAAACGAGTTGGCCCCCAGTACGAAGCCGCCGAGTACGAATATCTGTCCGGGGAGAAAAACCTCACCCTGGATCGCATCATTGCCGGTGATCGAAGGATCCATCAAGCCTTATGGTGACGACACAGTGGAACTCTCAATGAAATCACCAATGTCGGTGTCAAAACCGGCGGATCTCGGGTAGGGGGTCCCGAACTGTGCGTCTAAGGCAGATGGTAACAGGAGGCGGGGGACACAATGTTTACTCAGGTTCGGGCCCTCTCGATGGAGGTAATACCCTACTTCCTGCTTGATTGATCTTGATGATTTGAGTATTACAAGAGTTGGTCTACCACGAGATCGTAGAGGCTAAACCCTAGAAGCTAGCCTATGATTATGATTGTTGTTGTCCTACGGACTAAACCCTTCGGTTTATATAGACACCGGAGGGGGCTAGGGTTACACAGAGTCAGTTACAAGGGAGGAGATCTACATATCCGAATTGCCAAGCTTGCCTTCCACGCAAAGGAGAGTCCCACCCAGACACGGGACAAAGTCTTCAATCTTGTATCTTCATAGTCCAACAGTCCGGCCAAAGTATATAGTTCGGCAGTCCAAGGACCCCCTAATCCAGGACTCCCACAACAGCCAAGGACTTGCCACCAGATCTCTATGAACTATACAAGTCAGATCCTGAAGAGACCTACGGGAACGCAAGAACCGAATCCAATGGATTCGAAGATATTTTTCCAGAGGAATGGTTCAAGTACAAATTTGTCACTGCCGAATATGCTGAGAAGAATGCCATCAAGTGTCCTTCGGGTGATATTCTCTTTCGAAATCGTCAACCCAAGAACAAACCTGAAGCTATTGCTCAGGGTTACTACCCTTGTATGGTTCATGGACCACAGCCTGCAAATGCCAACCCATCATCACTGCTATGGTGTCGCGACGACAATCTGTTCAAGCGCAACCTTCAGTTTGCCAAAGCATCTGCCAAAAAGAACAAGAAATCGCTTGGATTAGACTTCAACCCAGGTCCATCTACTCCTCGGGATGATGGCACCCGTGATGCCGAACCCAATATTATCGGGCCCTTCTACAACCTCGAAGGTCTCATCACACACATTGTTGTTCAGGGGCAGCCGTGGAGCACTCTGCAGATGACACTAATTCTGATGAAGTGCCTGCTCCTCCCAAACCACAGAAGCAGAAGAAACCAAAGGCTTCAAAGCCCTCCAATGCACCAAAAGCTTCGCGTGCGAAGCCTCTGGCCACTGCACCTCCTGAAGCTAGTGTGTAGTCTGAAGATCTCTCTCGCATCTCCAAGACTAAGAAGAAGTAGAAGCCCATCCAGATTTCCGGTCAAGCACTGACCCCAGCTGCCGTTCCAAGGAACGAAAATGAAGCCATTGATCTGTCAAGTGACGACGATCTTGGTGATGATGCTCTTGAGCTGCTGATAAAGAGCAAGGAAGAGGCGGAGGTCTTCAATGATCTACCCCTTTTGACTTGGACATCCTAAACAATTTCATTGATGAATGGTTTGAAAACCCCAGCATCAACCTCGATGACCTTGAGCTTCCGATTGGCATCAGTGTCTCTTTCCACAATGCCATTGCTACTGAGCTAGCTCTGGCTCAGAAGATTGTTGAACTAAGAACAAGATTGATTATGAGAAAGCTCAGCTCAAGAGAAACATGGCAAACCTCAGCGTGGCTGATGTTCAAAGCTTCAAGCAGACACTGCATGAGCTCAAGGAGCAGTTTCACCAGAAACGCCAGGAAGCAAAAGGTTCAAGAGAGAGAATGAAGTATTTTGCGGAGAAAAGTGTTCAAGCTCACAAGGAAGCAGAAAAGCGCAGGGCTCTGGGGCGCCCTGGCATCGACCCCAGAATGGCTGCCAAGAAGAAGAAGAAGCCTGTTGTGGCCCGAGCTGAAGCATCAAGGCAGGAAGAACCTCACATTGTCTTCCCCGCAAGTATGATAGGCCCGAAGCCTAAGATCCCCACAGCTGCTTCAGAACTCAAGAAAACAAGGGCAGTTGAAGCCGAAGCCCGAAAGCGCAAGACCAAGAACACCACTGACAATACTCCACCGACCAAGAAGAGAAAGACAAAGAAGAAATATCGGGCTGCTCCCACAGAGCCCCTTGTCGTCGAGCCAATTTCAGTTGCTCGTCCTGCTTCTGAACACCGAGAGAATCGCTTGATAGTTCATGAGCCTGCTTCCACAGAGGCTCCTGAAGCTGAAGACATTCCAGCTGTTGACCCCACCGCAGCTGAAGACATTGGTCCCCAAGACAATGTAGAAGATGATGAAGTCCTTCCTTAGATCGAGCACCAAATGGTATCATCGCCTATTCTGACAAACAACGAACTCATCAGCATTGGTCGTCCTCTGACGCCAATTGCTCAGGATGATTCATGGGCTGATCGCCCTCAAGACTCCCCCCGTCAAGAATCACCAAGTACTCCCCCACCTCAAGACACCACTACGGTGCCTGAAGATGATGACTTTGTGGTCCAGCCAACTCCCTCTTCAAAGGCGTCGCCCGCACTCCACAGGCTTCGCAAAGGACCAAGGCCACAAGTCACTCTGTCGAGCGTTCCAGAAGGAGAAGAACAACATAACTCAGTGGCACGACAAGTGTTCCCTGGCGCCACTCCAATTGTGAATGTCCCTAAGTCCAAAGCAAAAGCTACTGAAGACATTCCGGCTGCATCAGCTGATGATCAACAAGAACCACCAGAACCCTGTCAAGCAGAAGAGCGAGTTGCCACACCCCCTACCAACCAAGAAACTGTTCTCGAGGAGAACGAGTCTGTGCCAGACCCTCCAACTACTCAAGTGGAGGTTGAAACCACTGAGGCGGCCACCCACAACACTACTGAAGCCAATGACATTGTCATGGCTGAAACTAATGTGGCACCTGAAGCGAATACAGTGCCTGAAGCCAATGCTCCACCTGAAGCAAATCTGCAGCTCGAAGACAATGCCTCTGCTCCTGTACCACCTCCAAGACCTCACACCATTGAGCAAGCATACGATCATGGTCATCTTGTTACCGTCCGCTGGCCCATTCTGGTTCCTCCGCCTGCTCCCGGACCTCAATTTGACTATCATGTGGAGCACAGGCCTCAGGTCCAGAAGCCAAAGCCAAGGCTGCCAAGGTTTCCAAGTACTGCAACTTCACCAGGATCGTTTAATGTGAATGGCTTCATAGCACACAACACCTTCTTTGATAGCGCCAAGAACCCATATTCCAAGCCAAGAATATCATCTGATAGGTTCTGGAGTTATCAGGAGCGCAGTTACTACTCTTGCATACTATACAATCAAGGGCACATTTTTCCTCATATGCGTCTAGACTGTGAAGCCATTGCTGGACTGCCTTGTCTAGAAGAAGCCCTTGACTGCTTCAAAGATGCTGGCCTTCTATAGTTTGTGACCGATAAAAAGCATTGGAATGAAGAGATTCTGCTACTATTCTATGCCACCCTCCACATTCGCGGCTACAACAGGAATCCGAAGACTTGGATCCTTGAGTGGATGACAGGCGATGTACACCATGAAGCCAAAGCCCAAGACATCATTGAGCTTACTGCCCTGCCCACTCCTGGTGAACACTATGAACCAGGTTGTTAGCTGCACCAAAATGCTTTGGAGAGCATCTTCCAGAAGCCTAAGCCCAACATGAGCCAAATGCTGAGCATGATGAAGCCACTGTCCCAATTTCATATCATACATCTGACGAAAAGATATCCTAAGAGCTACTTGAATTCCCACTTATAAACTCCCGAAACTTTCTGGTTATGCAATCAGGTGTTGGGGATACAGGGGAAGCATAATATCTCACCCAAAACTAGCAAATCCTACATCCAGCTGTATCCATCCTTCAACACATAACCAAGAAACTTTCGAAAATCATCTACCTCAACCTTCGAAAAGCATCCGTTATACGAGTTATGGCAATACTCCCGAACTCCCGCCCCAGTACTGGGTGGCGTCGAGGTTATCTCACCAACAACTGCATAAAAGAGATTTTCGATGTCGGCGAACTAAACTCAGGTATTCTAGAACTGCAATGATAAAATTGTGACGACAACACCTCGGAGCTCAACTCCCCGGGACACTGCCACAACCCCTAAATGACAGGAGGCACCAAGAACAATGTTCTCGTCACAAATCGATCAGAATGATTCCAAGATACCCGCGTGATACTAAATTTTTTTAGTGAAATTTGAGAAGAGAAGAGTCAAAACTCTATGTCAGGATACCTCGCCAGAGCGATGAAGGGACTAGGGAGTAAAAAGAATTCCTAAACTCTCCGATATATAATTCCTAAATGACTCAAAACATTTTTCTAGATTCAACTCGTCCGCTAATTCGATCAAGCAATGGGGCTCCTAAGGTCGGGGAAGGCACTGATTTCCAACTTGTAACGCCCTCGATGCGGCTATATCTCCCACATGTCGAAGCACGACTTAGAGGCATAACCGCATTGAAAGCAATGTCGCAAGTGAGGTAATCTTCACACAACCCATGTAATACATAAGGGAAAGAGATACATAGTTGGCTTACAATCGCCACTTCACACGAATACATGAATAAAGCATTACATCATCCAATACACTCATGGTCCGACTACGGTACCAAAATAAAAGAAGAACCCCAAATGCGACAAGGTCCTCGATCGACCCCAACTGGGCTCCACTACTGAACAACTAGAACGAAACAACACAAAGGACAAGATCTTCATCGAGCTCTTCCTGAGCTTGGTTGCGTCACCTGTTCGGTAACATCGGCACCTGCAAACTGGTTTTGGAAGTATTTGTGAGTCACGGGGACTCAGCAATCTCGCACCCTCGCGATCAAGACTATTTAAGCTTATAGGAAGGGTAAAAAGGTATGAGGTGGAGTTGGAGCAAGCGACTAGCATATATGGTGGCTAAAACATACGCAAATGAGAGCGAGAAGAGAAGGCAAAGCACGATCGTGAAACTATGATCAAGAGGTGATCCTAGAACAACCTACGTCAAGCATAACTCCAACACCGTGTTCACTTCCCAGACTCCGTCGGAAAGAGACCATCACGGTTACACACGCGGTTGATGCATTTTAATTAAGGTCAACTTCAGGTTTTCTACAAGCGGACATTAACAAATTCCCATCTGCCCATAACTGCGGGCACGGCTTTCAAAAGTTCAAATCCCTGCAGGGGTGTCCCAACTTAGCCCATGACAAGCTGTCACGGTCAACGAAGGATATACCTTCTCCCGAGACATTCCAATCAGACTCGGTATCCCGGTTATACAAGACACTTCGACAAGTTAAAACAAATCCAGCAACACCGCCTGAATGTGCCGACAAATCCCGATAGGAGCTGCACATATCTTGTTCTCAGGGCACACTCAGATGAGACATCCTACGAGTAAAACCAAACCTCAAGTTGCCCCGAGGTGGCCCTGTAGTCTGCTCGGTCGGACCAACACTCAGAGGAGCACTGACCCGGGGGGGTTAGAATAAAGATGACCCTTGAGTCTGCAGAACCCAAGGGAAGGTGGTAGGTTGTTAGTGCAAATGGTAAAACCAAGGTTGGGCATTGCTGGAGGAGTTTTATTCAAGGCGAACTGTCAAGGGGTTCCCATTATTACCCAACCGCGTAAGGAACGCAAAATCCGGGAACATAACACCGATATGACGGAAACTAGGGCGGCAAGAGTGGAACAAAACACCAGGCATAAGGCCGAGCCTTCCACCCTTTACCAAGTATATAGATGCATTAATTAAATAAGATATATTGTGATATCCCAACAAGTAAACATGTTCCAACAAGAAACAACATCTCCATGTTCCAACAAGGAACAAACTTCAATCTTCACCTGCAACTAACAACGCTATAAGAGGGGCTGAGCAAAGCGGTAACATAGCCAAACAACGGTTTGCTAGGACAATGTGGGTTAGGGGCTTGGTTCAACAATATAGGAGGCATGATAAGCAAGTGGTAGGTATCGCAGCATAGGCATAGCAAAAGAGCGAGCAACTAGCAAGCAAAGATAGAAGTGATTTCGAGGGTATGATCATCTTGCCTGAGATCCCGCAAGAAAGAAGAACGAGTCCATGAAGAAGACAAATGGACGTAGTCGAACGGTTCCTCACAAACGCGATGTTATCGGAACTAACCCGAAGAAGCACACCGGAAAGAAGCAAACAAAGATAATAAACAACCATCACATCAACATGGCATGATGCACAACCAAGTATGATGCATGCCCGGTTTAAATATGCATGGCATGGCAAAGGGCACAAATAAAATTACAAGTTAAGTGGAGCTCAATATGCAATGAGTTGCATATTGACGGAACACCACATCAATTATTTAGTTCTCTCTCGTTTATGTACCCAACAATATTAAATGTCGTTAAACATGGTAAGAGGTGAAACATGAGTAAAATACACAGTCTAAGCAATTTAAATGGGGCCGGATATAACAAACAACAAATCCGGTAAATCCCCATATGCATTAGTAATTTATTGCAACAACAATTTAAACATTTTAATTGTTTTTATCATGATGCGGATGACATGAACAAGTTTATGCAATTTTTATTAAAAGTTGACAAAAGCATTATAAGGCATTTGTCACCGTGGTGGAAGGAAAAGGGGTGCCACGGCAATGATAACGAAAACGGTGCCACGGCAGTGTTCCGGTTCCGGTAACTCGATTGAGATACCGATGCAAAGGACAAGTGTGCGGATGCGTGCAAAAGATGGTGGGGCGCTCCCGGATTCCGGGTGTCCCATGGGTTAGTGGCATGGAAAACGAGTGACAAAACAGACACGGTGCAGACAAAGGGTGCATCTCATCCAACATGCATTCATGCGTTCACGGGCGTCGTCTCGGGGTTATACCTTCGAGGTGAGACTTTTTGGAACGGATCAAGTTCTTAGCGGAAGTAGATGGTCTCGCCACGTTCGTAGAGGTAGTAGTTGTACTCATGTCGTAGTGGAAGTAGTCGTGCTATCGTTCATCTGTGGTCACCAGGATGGTAGTAGAAATAGAGGCACACGACATCTTGTCGAAAATCACGGCGGCGGTAGTTGTACACACGTGGTAGTCGAACTTGATGGAACCAATGTCCTCGAGGTAGTCGTGGTACTCGTCGCGTTTCAAAACCGAAGTGGTACTTGGCAATATCTAGGACGGTCTTGACATTTTGGTGCGGTGTAGTGGTACATGTCAACGGTCATCGTGGTACTTCGTTCCGGTCTTGTAGTCATTCTAGGCATCAGTGGACCTTCGAGGGACTTGCGTATCCGAAGGGGTACTTGGCGATCGACGGATGTCGTGGTACTTGATGGTCCGGGTCTTGGTGTAACCAAAACGGTCATCGGTGATGGAACTTGGCGAAACCCAGGGATGCTCAGGTCTGTGCCGGACTTGGTCTTGCGGTTCGGAAGCCGGTACAAAGATCTGCGGTTCATGGCGCTGGTCATGGAGGTTGGGGCGGTACGGCGGTGGCCTGCACTTCAGCAACAGAAGAAGAAGGAGTCACGGTAGAGGCGAGGGCACATGCAGCGGCGGCTGGATGAGCTTGGCGACAGACTCGGCGATGGGGACTGTCAGAACTGCTACTAGTGGTGCTCGACGTCCCTGGCAAAGCGGCGGCCTAGGAGGTACGGTGCTCCGGCGAGGTCGAGGAACTTGGCGACGCGGACTTGGGGGCGCTGAGGGACTTGGCGAGGAGGGTTTCGCGCGGGAACGACAGAGTCAACCAGCACCGGCGAGCGGGACTTGGCGCTGGGGTCGTCCTCTTGGCTCCCCTGCTCGACGCAGGAGCAGGCGTTGACAGAACTTGGCGCTGGAGACGGGCGTCGACAACAGCAGGTGAGGCCGGCGATGCAGGAGGTCCGGGGCGACGCGCCAGCAGGTGAGGCCGGTGATGCAGGAGGTCCGGGGTGAGGCACCAGCAGGTGAGGCCGGCGACGCAGGAGGTCCGGCTGGAGCTCGGTGCAGGTGAAGCAGGCGGGCGGTTCCATGGCCGTTCCAAGAAGAAGGAGGCGCCAAGGAGGAGGAACCAAGATCGAGAGGAGGGAGGAGCGAGAGGAAGAGGGCAGTTGGCGGCGCTGGTGGAAGAAGGAGGCGGGGCATCGAGGGAGAGATGCGGGGACGAGCAGGGAGATGGGGATCGAGCGTCGGGCTTCTGGCGGCGCTGGAGGAGGAGACGAGGGAGAGTGGGGGTTGGGCTAGGGTTAGAGAAGTTTAGGTGGGCCGGCTGGATGGGCCTAAGTGGCCGACTAGGCTGGGCCTCTCTCTTCCCTCTCCAACTCTCTTTCCTTCATAATTTTTATAGAATAGGGAAAAAACTTAGAAGAAAAGAATGGAAGGGTAGGAGTGGAATACCCACACGTGACATATTTTTCTCGAGACAGAAAAATATAGAGAATTAATGAAAAAAGGTCGGAGAGAGTTTAAAATATACAAATTCAAATAAGTTTGAATAACCCTCAAACTATTTGAATTTGGAAGCAATTTAAATGGAGACCAAAAGAGATGAGATAACAAAGGCTTTGGGAATTTATTTTGCATGTGTGTTAAAGGTAATTCCAAATTATTGGAATATTTTATTATAGCTCCCTAATATTGGGAGGATATGTTATAAAGAGAATCACCACGTGAATTCCCTCGGTTTATATGGATCGAAGATCCATACGGTTTATTTAGTTGAGATGCAAAAGACTTATGGCATGCTGGCATGATGCAATGCACATGATGCAAAGATGAAAGCAAAGAAACAGACAACTCACACGACGAAAAACCCGGAAACCACGGAAGGCATCTGAAGCTCCGGTCTTGGGGTGTCACACTTTATAAACATCAACTCCTATCTCTATCAAGATCATGGAGGAATCATCCAGGGAGCCCGGGGGCTCAATGTCAACATTGCCCTCGGGCGACTGTGCTGTTTTTTTGGACAGCAAACTTGTGTCCGCCGCCACCGCCTCCTCAAGTGTCTTTTTAACGATCTTTTTGGTGGAATTGTGCGGAATTGAGTCTACAACAACCCTGGAACGTTTCGTCGAGTTCTGATGGAGGAATCTCTGGCAATCCACGATATACCGGAGCCCTGTCAAATCTGGACGGAAATCTGGATGAGTTTAGGGCGTGGTGTCCAGCTTCTAGCTCGGACGTCCTTTGGAAGATCCAACCGTTGATCGGCTGCGGAATTCCTATATCTACCACCTCTCAAAATTTCAGCTCGATCCGACTGTCCAAACTCCGGGAACCTTCCGATTAGTGCGTCACTTTTCGGATATGTTTTCTGCGCGAAAACGAATCCGACCCAAGTTTGTCTTTTCTATGAACGGGATTTCGGACATCCCTTTTGAAGGAAGTTTTGTATGAGATATTATGTTTTGTTCCGGAACACATCCCACTAACTTTAAGATTTTTTGAACATGATCTTCAACATCATGCTGGTGTCAAACCAGTCCGACAATATTGCTCCACGGTCGCCGACCTGTGCTAGACACGTCGTCACTTTCTTGAGCCGAGCTCAACCTCTTCGGATCATCATCTCGGCAAGCCGAACAAGAGTCCGGCATCGCGAAGGATAAATCATCACCAACATCGCCGCCCCACGGATTACACGGAGCGGGCATACTGGCATCGCCGCATGGTCGCTTCATCAAGATGGCATCGACCATGTCACGACCTGCATCGGCAGGGCCGCACTATTGCTTCTTTAAGCTGGTGTCCATCACGCCGACCTACTTCGACTCATCGGCTGACATCGAGGCTTCGACATCTTGGTTGGACCGGGGGCTTCGCCATCTCTTCATCAACCTACTCCGGACACTTCGGCGTCACTAGCCGACCAGCTCCGTCACGTTAGCTGGAACGAGGGCTTTGCCTCGGCGAGCCAACCTTTGCTAGCATTGCCATGCCATCATTTTATCGCCCATCAGGCAATGGGTGTGCGGATTGGGTCCCAATTTTGGGAATCACCTTCCTTCGGATTGCTACAACAAATAAACCAGGTGCTATTAATCCAAATATTTTTTGCTTGTTTGGGTTCATTTTTTCCAAGGAATTATTACTCTGGTTTGTCCATCATATGTACACAGGTCTATCAAATGGTGGCCGCATTAACGACAGTCGCGTGGTGGTTCGGTCAATTTCTGTACATAGTCCGACGAACGCCGCATCCGGAGCTCGGACCGACCTGTGAATTCATGCTTTGCCACGCCTTTACCGCATCACGACGACGCCCTGCATCGACATTGATTTCGGCGCCAGGCCATATTTCTTTTATTACTCACTTTGCATAAATTATTTATTATGCAACAATTTTTTTAATTATCATTATTACTATTATCTCCGGTTTGCACTATTTTTTGTGCACAGGAAAATGATCCGGGGACTTCGGCGTCACTCTGCCGGTCTGCATTGACCGTGCTATGTCACCACTTCGGCGTGTTGACCTCTCCGCTTCGCCACCTCGGGACCGGCTTGGGGGATGGAACATTGTCCCACATCAAGCTCGGACCGCGTCATCAATACCGAACACATTAACCAGCTAAGTCGCTTTCATGCTCCAAGCTCTAATTTCTAACTTGTGTTCGGTTCGACCAAGCATTATACTTTTTTGGAAAAAATCTGCTTGTAAAAAAAATTCCTTGTCCAAACTTTGTTTGTGACGCATAAGTTCAAATACCCAATTCATTTGGGGGCTTCCTTCATGAAGCTTTTCCTCTTGCATATGATTATACTTGTACGGCTTCGTTCCTTGTTCGTGTATTACGCCACAATATGCACCATATTGACTTAAGCGATTTGCAACCTGGGTTGCCTCGCTCCTGTGTTTACCCCTACGTTCCCGATTGTTCGGCTAGGGAGTAAAGGGAGCACCTCTGCGATTGTCACGATCGGGTCATCCGAGCCGGACCTCAGACTGGGTGAAGCCGAAAGCTAGCGCTCTTATAGTTTTGAATGATGGTCGGCATAAAACGGAACTCATGAGTACAAAAAATCTATTGCACAAGTCTCATAATAACAATGAGCACCGAAGAAAGGTATCGGTGGGGGTACTATTTTCTTCGAAGATACTTCTTACACTTCGCAGTAATATAGCATAAGTTCCCTGAGCGCGCTTTGTCTGTTACAGCCTTATGACCTGATTGCCTGATTATTGGAAACACCATCGATATTCTCGATAGATGGAGTACATAACACTTTTCGGTCCTTGACCGAAGAGGGAGAAGCCGATGGTCGGTTAAGACGCGTTTAAAGTTCGATTGAACATAGATATGATATAAGTACTTCGGTACATGCAATCATTCTTTTACCCAAGTCACTTGGGGGCTCTTAAATTTATATGAGCCGTTTTATGATAGGTGTTCTTCTTCTTAGTCGTTGCAAAGTTTTATTATTATTATCATTTATCATTCCTTTTTCCGACACAAGTATGTGGTCACTAGCTGAGGAGCCTAATTTCTCTCTCGAAACCGCTAGAGTTTAGTATGCTAAACTGGCCTAATGAGAAGTACTCCGCCTTCGGGATAGGAGGTTGAAGCCGTAGGCTGACCCGCTTGAAGTCTTGAGATAGGATGTGTCATGTTAAAGCACGGCAGAAGCACTTTTTTTCAAGTCCAATTTTCGGATTGGCACCGAACACTTGATCTAGTTCGGACATTAAACTTTTGAATAAGTTTTTTGGCTTTTAGAGCCTATGGCACTTTTAAACTATTTGTGCTTTTCCAGCATTAGTCTCGCAGTGCAACGCCGGACACCTTTAGGGATTCGGCAAAAACATTCTCGGATATTGCTATATATGCATCGGTTTCGAATTGTGTCTTCGATCAATAGTTGGGTTGCCCGGTTCCTGTGCTTTTCTCCTACGTTCCGCTTTGTTCGGCTAGGTGTGCAAAGGGAGAACCACTACGATTGTGCTTCCAGCTCGCATGGTCAAGCACCTCAGTGGAGAAAGCCGAAAACTGACTGTCACAATAGGCGTAAACTGGTCAGCGATCCGATGACTATGTTAAATGACGGGCCGTTCATAACTTTGGCCGAAGTGTTTACGGCTTGACCTTGACTATCGCCGAACACTACCGGGGGCTATTAACTGGCCTCCCAAACTAAATCCTTGATATTTTGCTCTTACATTCGAGCTGAGGTTTCATGATCATGCTTAGCATGACAACCCAAAGAAAGGAACCGATAGCGGGACTATTTTCTTTGGAAGACATTTCTTCTGTTAAACAGTAATATAACATATCTCTCTGCGTACCTTTGTTTACAAAACTGTGTGGCCAGATTGCCTTGTTTGTCATAAATCTTTGCCCTCATAAAGGCTTTATAAAGTAGGACAAACACTCCTCGGCTACTGGCCGAGGAGGTGGAAGCCGATGGTCGGTCAACAAAGTTTTGTACAATGCGGATCCGAGCATTAATGACGTAAAGTACTTGGATACATAGAGTCATTACATATAATTTTTGATTTTACTATGGATATCGATCCTTAATTCGGCCACCCATGCCCGCATTAAGGCTCGGGGGCTACTGGGCTTCGGGCTTATTATTTACAAATATTACAGGGGCACATCGATCCCCTGATCTGGTGTTGCCACCCGACCAGTGTCTCAGGGGCTACTGCATTGGCAATCCAGTGCAGAAAATTTAAGTGTAATACAGTTTCCGAGGATATTTTGATCCTCAGGTTGGTCGGCCGCACCCAACCTGAGTCTCGAGGATTGAGCATGCCGCTTTTTGTGTCCCAAAGTATTCTGCCGAGCTAGGACTTGATCCTCAGGCCGATTTTGCAAATCAACCTAAGTCTCAGCGGCTACTGGGATCAGCGGTCTTACGTCATCTTTCAGGTGCATCTCGGGATTTAGACCGATACACACCTTGAGGGCTACTGGCTATATATCTCGTCAGAGAATAAATTGCACCAATAAAATATATTGACAAAAAAATGGCCCACGGTCGGGGTGGTGCACCACCTCGGAAGCAGTCCGGCATAAAGCTCGAGCGCTAGTGGGTGGCTCCATAGAGGGCATTTCCAGCATTAAGCTCCGCTAAACTCCTTCAACTCTTTTGGACCAAGATGATCTATGACATCTTGGATATAGTCCAGCGTTGGAGCTTGGACACAGTCCGGCGTTGGAGCTCGGATACATTTCGGCGTTAGAGCTCGGAAGCAGTCCGACATTGGTGCTCGGCTGCAAAAGATACCTCGAATGCATTCCGGCGTTAGAGCTCGGACGCAAGAGGACACTGCCTCCCGGGATGAAGAACAGTTCGGAAGAATTGAGGAGCGTCTCTAACTTGAAGACCGGTTCATGGGGCTACTGACGGTGTCCTGGACTAGGGGGTACTCACCACGTCATCTCCCAATCTATTAGATTGGGCCGAGGACCCCCATGGCCGTATACTCATGGGTCAGTTCGGACAGCTGCCGCATACATGGAAGATTCTACAAGACTTGGTGATCAAGACAAGGACTCCTCCCCACCGGCGTATTCGGCTAGGACTCTTGTTATCCTAGGCCTCTGGTGCATTATATAAACCGATGCCAGGCTAGTCGATAGATCATATACATACAATCATACCATAGGCTAGCTTCTAGGGTTTAGCCTCTCTGATCTCGTGGTAGATCTACTCTTGTACTACCCATATCATCAATTTCAATCAAGCAGGACGTAGGGTTTTACCTCCATCAAGAGGGCCCGAACCTAGGTAAAACATCGTGTCCCCTGCCTCCTGTTACCATCTGTCTTAGACGCACAGTTCGGGACCCCCTATCCGAGATCCGCCGGTTTTGACACCGACAGTTGGGGAGACTATCATTTGAAGCACAAGGGCAAGGAGTTCATCATCAACACACCATTTGTTACTTCTTGGAGAGTGGTGTCTCCTATATTGGCTAGGTGTCACTTGGGAGCCTCCGACAAGATTATGGAGTTGAACCAAGGAGTTTGTAAGGGCAAGGAGATCGCCTACTTCGTGAAGATCTACCCTAGTGAGGCAAGTCCTTTGTGGGCGACGGCCATGGTGGGATAGACAAGGTTGCTTCTTTGTGGACCCTTCGTGGGTGGAGCCCTCCGTGGACTCGCGCAGCCGTTACCCTTCGTGGGTTGAAGTCTCCATCAACGTGGATGTATGATAGCACCAGCTATCGGAACCACGACAAAACATCCGTGTCTCCTGTTGCGTTTGAATCCTCAAAACCCTTCCCTTTACATTCTTGCAAGTTGCATGTTTTACTTTCCGCTGCTCATAAACTCGTTGCATGCTTGCTTGAATTGTGTTAAGATTGCTTGACTTGTCCAAAGTTGCTAAAATCTGCCAAGAACTAAAATTGGGAAAAGGATAAGTTTTATTTGGTCAAGTAGTCTAATCACCCCCATCTAGACATACTTTCGATCCTACAAGTGGTATCAGAGCTTTGGTCTCCATTTGCTTTGATTTCCATAGCTTTTGGTAGTCATTGCCTTGGTTTCACAACCTAGGAGAGTATGGCGTCTAGCGAGGGAAATTACCACCGTAGAGGTCCTTACTTTGATGGTACTAATTTTGCTAGTTGGAAGCATAAGATGAAAATGCATATTCTTGGACATAACCCCGCCGTATGGGCTGTTGTGTGTATTGGCTTGCAAGGTGAATTCTTTGATGGGAGAGAACCGAACCATGAAGCTACCGCGGAAGAGTTGAAGATGCTGCAATACAATGCTCAAGCTTGTGATATCCTCTTCAACGGATTATGCCCCGAAGAATTCAACAAAATCAGCCGTCTTGAGAATGCAAAGGAAATTTGGGATACTTTCATTGATATGCACGAAGGTACCGACTCCGTCAAGGAATCCAAGTTGGATGTGCTTCAAAGTCAGCTTGACAAGTTCAAAATGAAGGATGGTGAAGGTGTCGCCGAAATGTACTCTAGGCTTGCTCTTATCACAAATGAGATCGTCGGCTTAGGAAGTGAAGAGATGACCGACAAATTCATCATCAAGAAGATCCTAAGAGCTTTGGACGGAAAATATGATACCGTATGCACATTGATCCAAATTATGCCCAATTACAAAGATCTCAAGCCAACGGGAGTCTTTGGAAGAATTGTTGCTCATGAGATGTCACTCAAGGACAAGGAGGAGCTCCATAACAAGTCAAGTGGTGCTTACAAAGCCTCATGTGAAACTCCCACATTATCAAGTGAGAAACAAACCTTCAATGAAGAATTGAGCCTAATGGTGAAGAACAACAACAAGTTCTACAAGAGTAGAACAAAGAGAGAAGTTCCAAGTCAAGGTCCTACAATGACAAAAGATCTTCTAGTCGAGAGCGAAATTGCTACAATTGTGGAAGACCCGGACACTATTCCAATGAGTGTACGGTACCCTACAAGAGAAGAGAAGATTCTCCAAAAAGAAGAAGTAGAAGAGAAGAATCACCATCAAGAGAGAGAAGGAGTAGCGATGATCGTTATGAACGAAGAACATCCCGGAGAAGAAAGGATTCGGAAATGAAGGACAAGTCATCAAGGAGCTACACAAAACGAAGACATCAAGCTCATGTTGGTGAATGGGTATCCGGCTCCGACTCTGAAAAATCACTCCGAGAGAAGCTATCACTCCGACTCCGAATATACTCAAGATGAAGGTGTTGCCGGTCTAGCACTTGTGTCAACCAACTCCTACGACATATTTGATTCACCAAATGAAGGACTTGGAAGATGCTTCATGGCTAAAGGCCCAAAGGTATCACACCCCGAGTATGTTGATTTCAATAGTGATGAAGATGACTTGTTAGGTGATGATGATTTACTTGTTGACAACTCTAGTGATGAATATATGATGAAACGTTAATTAATCATGCTAATCAAGATAAAACGAATGACAATGATAAGGAGAGGATTGAGTTTCTAACTAAAGAACTAAACACTCTTAAGTTAGCTCATGAAACTATCTTAGGATATCATCGAGAACTTTTAAGGACTCATGAGAAATTACGTTTTGAAAAGCTCAACCTTGAGCAAGAGCATGAGTTCTTAAAAGCAATCAATGATGATCTTCGCAAGAAAAGTTCTTCTTACATTGCCAAGCGTTTACTCTTATCCACTTACATGCCTCAAGTCAAGTCTAGTAATAAGAACAAGAAAGATTCTTCCTCTAGTAGTAACAATAATCATGCTCAATCCAAGGTTGTTGCTTCTAGTAGTTCTCTTGATTCCACTAATGATTCTCTTAGCCAAGTTACACTTGAGAAAGAAAATAGCTTATTGAAGGGAATTATAGAGAAAGGTGTTTACAAGAGCCTTGTCGGGAGTAACCAATTCGAGGAAATTGTACGCAAGCAAGGAAGGCACCGGAAGAACCAAGGTGTTGGTTTTGAACGAAAGATTAATGCCAATGGAGTTGAGTGGGAAGAAGATCAATACCCCAAGACGAAGTTTGTTCCTCAACAAAAGAAGTATGATCCTACTTCCTTCAAAGGGACACAAGCTCAAGATGATCTTCCACCACAAGACCACAAGAAAAAAGGCAAGGATAAGCTTCAAGAGGAGATTAATGCATTTGAAGAAGCTCCTAAGGCCTTGGTCAAGTGGGTTCCCAAGACTACATCAAGTTCTACTTCATCAAGTACGACTACAACTCCAAGGATTCCCATCAAGATGATGTGGATCCCGAAGAAGAAGAACTAGAGAATTCCTGAGGGTGACTCCACCAACATACTTCACTCTTATCATTTTGGCAATAACAAGTGCAATCAACTTCCACATCTTGCACTAGTTCAAGGAGTCACAAACCCTCTTGTTGGTAAGACAAGGGACAAGGTAACCTAATGCTTTCATAGACATCATCTTGTGTGTGCATCACTCTATGTCTATGGATATCCTTGTTTGTTCCTTGTGGGACTAACCCGTGTAGGTATTGAAAGTGCAACTCACTCCAAAGGATTGCTCCAAATGATCTACATCAACATTGAGCATCCACATCTTCAACATCTACATGAAGTCATCATCGACAAAACCCAAGGTTAGTTCATCCCTCTTAGGGGGGATCTCACATTTAGGGGGAGCTTTACTCTAAGAATTGATCTAAAGCAACTCTAATGGTGTGAACACAACAACGCTTTATGTAAAAGTGGTAACCCCACTTGTGCTTAAACGATGAGTATGACCTATGATCAAATGTTCTCGTTTGACTCCTAAATCAATATACTCATATATAGATGACCTAGTCATCTCCAATTGCTTGATAGATGCTAGAATTGGTTGTGCATGCTTTGCCACATATTTCATTTGCCATTTTATTGTGTGAGCATGTTGGTTGCATAATTTACTTATTCTAGGACATCCACTTGTTGTTTTGATTGTTTGGTTCCTTTTTCTTTTGCCAAGTGGATGGAAAAGAATGCCTAAGAACCTTCTCTAGCTATCTATGATTTTCTCATCTCAAACTCTATTCATGCTACATCACAAAGTTTGATCACGTCAGATTCGAACCACTCTGTGTGAGGAGCACTCGGAGTCCCCAATTCGTCATAGACTTAAACTTCCAAAACTTCTTTGTGCGTTTCGGTCTGACCGATTCATCCATTTCGGTCATACCGAGATCACTAAGTCGATCTAGGTTTTCAATCTCGGTGCAACCGATTTGAACTTTTCGGTCACACCGAGTTGCAGTAACTACTTGCAGTTATGCATCTCGGTGCCACCGAGTTGTTCCACTCGGTCACACCGACAAGGTCAGGCTATATATATCCACGGGTTAAATTTTGGTTTGCAAAAAGAATAAAACCAAACAGAGCAACGAAACTCAAACGGCAAAAGAAACAAGATCCGTTTACTAATCTGGACCTAGGTCACACTTTATAGTACCAAAATCTTGTTTAAGTTGGTTAAGCGGAAAGAGGGTCTCAAGACGAAGATCTAGGCGCTTGAATCGCCTGATTCCAATTAACAAGCGAAAAGAAAAACTAAAATGAAAATCGGATCAGAAATCGCGATCAGAAATAATCGTGGATTAAATCCGATAAAAGAAAACTGACGAACAGGCTAACGAATGAGTGTTCGTTATCTGTAACTAACGGGCGAAAACCGTTCGTTAAAGCGAACGTCCGCTAAAAAGAAAACCCGAAAAGAAAAACCGGCGAACCAAAAAAACGACTAGGGTTTTCTAACGAAAACCGAACCGGTTTTCTAAAAAAACCAAACAGCGCTAACCTCGGCAAGGTCCGGCACGGCGGGGCTCCGGGGAGGGCGGCGTGGCGCGGGGCGGTGGCGGCTCGCGGCGAGGGCGGCGCGGCGGCTCGGCAACGGTGTCGGGCGGTGCGGCGGCTTTGGCGGCGGGGTGGCTACGGCTTTAAAGGGGGGCGGGGTGGTGCCTTGGGGGAGGGGGCACGGCGGGGGCGAGGAGTCCGAGCCGGACTCATGTCGGACGGGGCGGCGGCGCAGTCTCCTGCCAGGAGACGGCGGCACGGGGCGAGGTTGGCCGGCGGCTGGGCTTCGGCCCAGTCGGCCTAGGCGCGCTCTTTTTTTTAAACAATTCCGCTGAAACTCAGAAAAATCCTAGGAAATAAAATAAAATTCTAAAAATTCCAAAACAAATTTTCACCGTCTAAATAAAATATTTAGAACAAGATGAACATTTTCTTGGCCCTTAAATGCAATTTCGAAAAACGTGCAATTTTTCTAATTGCAAATAAAATCCAAATAAAATAAAATAAATGATTTTAATATTTCTCCTCCAATATTTCAATTTTTTGGAGAAGTCATATTATCTCCTCTCATATATTAATTTGAAATATTTTCGGAGAGAAAAATAATTAAAAACAAAATCCTCGTTTCAATATTTGTTAAAACCCAAATATGAAAATCGGGAAATCCCCAACTCTCTCCGAGGGTCCTTGAGTTGCTTAGGATTTCGAGGATTGCGGAACGAAAATGCATTAAAATATGATATGCATGAATGATCTATGTATAACATTCCAAATTGAAAATTTGGGATGTTACAAACCTACCCCCCTTATAATGAATCTCGCCCTCGAGATTCGGGTTGGCTAGAAAATAGGTGTGGGTGGTCTTTGCGAAGATCATCCTCTCGTTCCCAAGTGGCTTCATCTTCGGTATGGTGGCTCCACTGAACTTTGCAAAACTTGATAACCTTGCTGCGGGTGACTCGGCTGGAAAATTCCAAAATCTTGACTAGCTTCTCCTCATAAGTCAAATCACTGTCCAACTGAATCGCCTCCAAGGGTACTGTATCTCTTAACGGTATATCGGCCATCTCAGCATGACACTTCTTTAACTGCGAAATGTGGAACACGTCATGAACTCCTAACAGTCCTTCAGGTAACTCCAACTTGTAGGCAACTTCTCCTATCCGTTCCAAAACATGATACGGTCCTACAAATCTCGGGGCTAACTTTCCTTTAACTCCAAAACGTTTCACTCCTCGCAAGGGGGATACTCGCAGATATGCTCTGTCTCCAATTTCATAGGTTACCTCCTTGCATTTTGAGTTTGCATAACTCTTCTGCCTGGACTGAGCAATCTTCAGTCTATCACGAATCAACTTAACCTTCTCTTCAGACTCCTTGATCAAGTCTGGTCCAAACAACTGTCGGTCTCCTACTTCATCCCACATTAATGGCGTTCTGCACCTTCGTCTGTACAGGGCTTCGAACAGTGCCATCTTCAAACTGGCTTGGTAGCTATTGTTGTATGAGAACTCCGCGTAAGGCAAATTGTCATCCCAGCTAGATCCATAATCTAGCGCACAAGCTCTCAACATGTCCTCCAGAATCTGATTGACTCTCTCGGTCTGTCCATCCGTCTGCGGGTGAAATGCTGTACCGAACTCCAATCTTGTACCCAAAGTCTGGTGTAACTGATGCCAAAACTTTAAGGTAAAATGTGTTCCTCTGTCTGATACGATGGTCCTCGGAACTCCATGCAGACATACGATCCTGGACATATATATCTTGGCCAACTTCGCACTCGTATAGGTGGTTTTTACTGGGATAAAGTGAGCCACTTTGGTCAAGCGATCAACTACTACCCATATGGAATCATATCCTGATTTGGTCCTGGGCAAACCGGTGATAAAATCCATGCCAAGTTTATCCCACTTCCATTCGGGTATCGGCATAGGCTATAACAATCCTGCTGGCTTTTGATGCTCTGCCTTCACTCTCTAACATACATCACATACAGCTACATACTCGGTGATATCCTTCTTCATACCAGTCCACCAGAAATGTTCCTTCAAATCCAAATACATCTTGGTGTTTCCGGGGTGTATCGAGTATGGTGAGTCATGGGAACCCTGTAGTATTAACTTCCTGATCTCTGTGTTATTGGGCACGTATATCCTGTCCTCAAACCATAAGGTATCATGCTCATCCTCACGAAAACCCTTTCCTTTGCTCATCTTCTCCTTTATCTCGGCAATCTCTTTCTCATCCTTCTGAGCTTCCCGAATCTTACCCAACAATGTCGACTGAACTTCCATTGTTGCAACAAAACCTCTAGGAACAATCTCTAATCGAAGTTCCATGATATCCTCTGCTAACTCCTTTGGCACTCCCTTACTTGCAAGGATATTAGCATAACTCTTCCGGCTCAAAGCGTCGGCTACGACATTGGCCTTACCTGGATGATAGTGCAGCTTCATGTCATAATCCTTTATAAGCTCCAACCATCTCCTTTGCCTAAGGTTCAGCTCCTTCTATGTGAAGATGTACTTCAAACTCTTATGATCCGTGTACACATCACAACGGTTTCCAATAAGGTAATGTCTCCAAGTCTTCAATGCATGCACTACGGCTGCTAACTCCAAATCATGCGTGGCATAATTCAACTCGTGAGGTTTTAGTTGTCATGAGGCATACGAAACAACTCTTTCGTCCTGCATAAGCACACATCCAAGTCCTAAGTGAGAGGCGTCGCAATACACTTGGAAATCCTTATGTATATCTGGTAGCGTCAGCACTGGGGCTATAGTCAGACGTTTCTTCAACTCCTGAAAACTTGCCTCACAATCTTCTGTCCATTTAAACTTGGTATCCTTCTTCAATAACTTCGTCATTGGCTTCGCAATCTTGGAAAAATTCTCAATGAATCTTCGGTAGTATCCGGCGAGTCCAAGAAAACTGCGGATCTCGCTAACTGAAGTGGGTGCCAACCATTCAGGGACTGATTGAACCTTGCTAGGATCTACTTCTATACCTTCTCCTGATATAACATGTCCAAGGAATCCGACTTCCTTCAACCAAAACTCGCATTTTCTGAACTTGGCATACAACTGATGTTCCTTGAGTTTCTCGAGAACTAAACGCAAATGCTCCTTGTGCTCCTCTTCATTCTTCGAGTATACCATAATATCATCAATAAACACCACAACAAACTTGTCCAAATATTGCATGAACACCTTGTTCATCATGCTCATGAAATAGGTAGGGGCGTTAGTCAGTCCAAATGACATGACCGTATACTCATATAACCCATATCGTGTGGTAAATGCTGTCTTTGGTATATCTTTCTCTTGAATCTTCAACTGATGGTATCCCGATCACAAATCGATCTTTGAAAACACCTTAGCTCCTTGCATCTGATCAAACAGATCATTGATCATCGGCAGTGGGTACTTGTTCTTAATCGTCACTTCATTCAAGGCCCGATAATCAACAACCATTCTTAGGGATTTATCCTTCTTCTCTACCAAAAGAACTGGGGCTCCCCAAGGTGATGAACTCCTTCGAATGTATACTTTCTCCAACAACTCCTTGATCTGTTTCTTAATTTCTTCCAGATCATTTGCGGGCATCCGATAGGGTCTCTTGGATATTGGCCCGGTACCTGGCAGTAGATCTATCAAAAACTCGATGTCTCGATCCGGTGGCATGCCTGGTAACTCCTCTGGAAAAACATCCGGGTAATCTCTCACTACAGGCACTTCCTCCTGAACAACTCACGTGAGGGTATTCACTTGGCTCCTCCTAGGCACATGCCTAGATACATACTTAATCATTTTTCCCTCCGGGATGGTGAGATAAATTGACTTACTAGCACAGTCAATACTTCCTCCATACTTCTACATCCAGTCCATGCCTAATATCACATCCAATCCTTGTGACTCCAAGATAATTAGGTCGGACGGAAAAACATGGGTGCCAATGGTTAGGGGTATCTGGTCGCACCATCGACTAGCCATATACTCTGCTCCGGGTGAACTCACTAAGAGAGGGGTCCTAAGGGTTTGGGTTGGTAGTTTAAACTTATCCACAAATCCCCTTGATATGTATGAATACGATGCACCAGTATCAAATAGAATAAGAGCGGTAAATGACTTAACCAAAAACTTACCTGTTACCGCGTTCGGCTGCTCTTCAACCTCCTCCACGTTAACGTGGTTCACTTGTCCTTTGTTGAATGGATTGGGCTTCTTCCCAGTGCTCCCATTTCCATTTCCGTTCTTTCCTTCAGGGCACTCCATGGCATAGTGTCCAGTCTTCCCGCACTTGAAACAAGTAACGTGACTTAGATCTCTTTTGGCGGGTGTGGCTGGATTGGGGCAGTTCTGATTGTTATTGGCTCTGTTCCCATTCCCATTCTTAGTACCATTGTGATTATGCGATCCTCCTCCGGTGTGGTTATGACCTCCATGGCTATGAACAAGTCCTCCCGAGTTCGGGGTTAGGCGAGGCTTCTGCTGAGATCCTGAGTTATACCTCCCTTGTCCATACTTCCTCTTACGACTCTCAATCTGCTGCTGCTTCCCTTCAATCATAAGAGCCTTATCTACCAACTCCTGGTAGTTGGTGAATGTTGCCACCATCAACTGCATACTCATCTCATCATTCAGCCCTTCCATAAACTTCTCCTGCTTTGCGGCATCTGTGGCCACATCGCCAGGGGCATAGCGAGATAGCTTGCTAAACTCATCCACGTACTGAGCCACAGTACGGTTCCCCTGGCGTAAGTTGCGAAACTCACGCTTCTTCATACTCATAGCTCCAGTGGAGACATGGGCTGTGCGGAAAGCTTGCTGAAACTGGTCCCATGTCACCATGGCTATGGGGTAGGTGACAGTGTAATTCTCCCACCATGATGCTGCTGGTCCATCCAACTGATGTGCGGCAAAACGCACCTTCTCAGCATCAGTGCATCCTGCAGTGGTTAACTCCCTTCCAATCCTGCGGATCCAATCATCTGCAACTATAGGCTCGGTGCTACTGGAAAACACCAGCGATTGTAACCTTAGAAAATGGGCTAGGTTGTCCACTGGCGGCGGGTTGTTGTTGTTGCCCTGGTTCTGAACTGGCAACTGCATCAGGGTGTTCTGTTGCTGGATCAACTGAGTGAGCTCCGGCGAGAAAGCAAATCCGGGGTCACATCTCAGAGGCATCTGATGGGTTTAGATGGAAGAGATTAGAATAGAATGAGGTCTAATGAGAAGGCACTACCCATATGCACATGAGACAAACACAATCATTTCACTCAATCAATCAAGCAAGGCATACAATCGATCTAACTATCGCAAAAGTGCTCGGACTACTCTATTTACATGGTGGAATACTACTAATCATTGGGTGGTCATCTAGAAATTTTGATCGGTGGAAGATTCCATGATATCTGCTCCAGTTTTGTCTTCAAAGTCATCATCACTCGAGTCAGAGTCAGTGTCGTCGATGATGATGTAGTCCTCCAGGCGAATCTCCTTGGGTTCTTCATCTTCTTCTACTGGAGTGGGGTCTCCCATAAATATTCTGATCTTCTTAATCAGGTCGTCATTCTTCTCCAATAGTGTGGCAATTTCCTCCTCATATCCATCGTGTGTAGATTTAAGTTCTTCTTCCAGCTCGATGATCCTTGTCTTTGCCTTCTTCAAATCTATCATGTCTGCGCACATCTGATTCTCTTGGCGTCGAATGTGTTGGTTTAGTTCCTGGATGAAAGCTGCAATTGATCTATCCTTCCTGGTGCTGATCATCTCCCATTGCTCGTCTTGGCGCCCACATATCCGGTAGATAGTGTCCTTAAGATCCTTGTGATATACTTCTCCAATGCGTCCCATGGTGATGTGAGCTGCCATACTCTTTCCTAAACTCCAGGTTGGTGCGTCGAAGGAAAACTCTATAGGTTTAGTGACTGGCATGAATGTCCTTCCTAGAACTTGAACTTGAATCATCCATCGCTCCTCCTCTGGTAAAGTGGCGTTGTATGTCCCGGTGAAACTTGGCATTCCTATATTCAAGTACCTAGTGACTTCCTTCAAGTGTCGTCCAAAAGGTGTGTCTTCATCCGGTTGTGCAAACTTGTTCTTCATCTCCGCCATCCTAAAGAGTAGAAAATGGAGAGGAGTCAGAAGTGAGAAGAGAATAGTGATCTATGGCTTTATCTTAGTGGTCGTGTCCTACACTCAGCGTGTGCTCTGATACCATCTTTGTAGCGACCCGACCTCAAACGGTCAAGTCTCTATGCTTTAATGTTATCCCTGGATCGGTAATGTTGACACACACAGTACTTGAAGGATTTATAACAGAGTAGCAATCACACACTTATTACATCGAATGTCTCCAAAGAGAACTTATTGCAATAAATATGGCTTAAGGCCATCTAATGTGATAACAGCGGAAGGCTTGGAAGATAAAGTGAGTCCATCAACTCCAACGGCATAGCTGAGCTGCACGGCAACGACCTAACAAACCTTACTCCTCGTCTGAAAAGTCTGCAACATAATACGTTGCAGCCCGAAAACGGGTCAACACATGGAATATGCTGGCAAAGTAACACAGTAGAGCAAGAACAGAATAATGCTATCACTACATGCATATTTGGCTGGTGGAAAGCTCTAAGGTTACAGTTTTGCGAAAAGCCAAATTTTCCCTACAACAAAGGAATAGATTTTAAATTTTAGTATCATGGTAGTTGAAACATCATTGAGAAGGTTCCTCCAACTCAATCCCAATTAAAGTGATTAACAACCCATCAATATTAATTAAGAGTGATGAGATACTTAAGATACTTCAAGTACTAGATACTCAAGATTGTCCATAACCGGGGACACGGCTAACCATGATTAGTTAATACACTCTGGAGAGGTTTGCGCACTTTTCCCCACAAGACTCGATCGCCTCCGTTAGATTTCTCGCACTGCATGATGTTTGAGAACCGGATGACCGAGACATAGTCTTTCAGAAACATTAACTCTCTACTTCGGGTAGACCATACCAAACCTACAAACCCACTACTTGTTGATCTATCTCTTCAAGAGCTTCACGTAACTTACTCAACTATGCTAGAGCCCATAATATCTTGTGGCTGCACACGGAAGTTTCTAGCATGAATAATCTCGGCTCCCTTTGAGCCTGGGTGGCAGTCCATAGGACGATCACACGGGTACTCCGGGATTTCCAAAATACGGGCAACACTGGGCACTCCAGGCGCCTCAATCCACCCAGATGTAAATTTAAGTTGCCACCTTAAGTTGAACCATTAATTAACAATCTCACATCTGTCATGGATTTCACTCACCCAAACCACGTCTACGAGCATAGCATAGCAATATAAGCAAAGCGTAGAAGTAACTCCCAGGGGTTGAATGTAACAGGGTAATAGGTTCTACCTCATCAACTACTTCCCAACCCACATGTTAATGACATCCTAACCATGCAATGGTTGAGGATTGGACCTAATGCATAAAAACTAGGTGATAAATGGATATGATCAAAGTGTTACTTGCCTTGCTGACGATCCGCGTAATCTAGAGACTCCAAATAACAGGCTTCGCACTCTGGGAAATCTATCACAAACAAGCAATAGCATACATAAACAACTAACAAAGAAGCGCGGTTAAAACTCAAATAAGAAGATCTAACCGGAAAGTTCAACTTAAGACTCCGGTTTGCAAAAAGAATCAAACCAAACGGAGCAATGAAACTCAAACGGCGAAAGAAACAAGACCCGTTTACTAATCTGGACCTAGGTCAAATTTTACAGTACCAAAATCTTGTTTAAGTTGGTTAAGCGGAAAGAGGGTCTCAAGACAAAGATCTAGGCGCTTGAATCGCCTGATTTCGACTAATGAGCAAAAAGAAAAACTAAAACAAAAATCGGATCAGAAATCACGATCAAGAATAATCGCGGATTAAATCCGATAAAAGAAAACTGACGAACAGGCTAACGAACGAGCGTCCGTTATCTGTAACTAACGGGCGAAAACCGTTCGTTAAAACGAATGTCCGCTAAAAAGAAAAACCGAAAAGAAAAATCGGCTAACCAAAAAAAATGACTAGGATTTTCTAACGAAAACCGAACCGGTTTTCTAAAAAAATGAACGGCGCTAACCTCGGCGAGGTCCGGCACGGCGGGGCTCCAGCGAGGGCGGCGTGGTGCGGGGCGGCGGCAGCGCGGGCAACAGGCGGCGGCGGCTCGCGGCGAGGGCGGCGCGGCAAGGCGGCGACGGCGCGGCGGCTCGGCAACGGCGTCGGGCGGCGTGGCGGCTTTGACGGCGGGGTGGGGCTCCAGGGCGGCGGGATGGCTGCGGCTTTAAAGGGGGGTGGGGTGGTGCCTTGGGGGAGGGGGCACGACGGGGACGAGGAGTCCGAGCCGGACTCCCGTCGGACGGTGGCGGCGGCGCAGTCTCCTGCCAGGAGACGGCGGCGCGGGGCGAGGTGGGCCGGCGGCTGGGTTCGGCCCAGTCGGCCTAGGCGCGCTCTTTAAAAAAAACAATTCCATCGAAACTCAGAAAAATCCTAGGAAATAAAATAGAATTCTAAAAATGCCAAAACAAATTTTCACCATCTAAATAAAATATTTAGAACAAGATGAACATTTTCTTGGCCCTAAAATGCAATTTTAAAAAACATGCAATTTTTCTAATTGCAAATAAAAGCAAATAAATGATTTTAATATTTTTCCTCCAATATTTCAATTTTTTTGGAGAAGTCATATTATCTCCTCTTATATATTAATATGAAATATTTTCGGAGAGAAAAATAATTAAAACCAAAAACCTCGTTTCAATATTTGGTAAAAACCAAATATGAAAACCGGGAAATCCCCAACTCTCTCCGAGGGTCCTTGAGTTGCTTAGGATTTCGAGGATTGCGGAACGAAAATGCATTAAAATATGACATACATGAATGATCTATGTATAACATTCCAAATTGAAAATTTGGGATGTTACAAGCCTGCTCTGCCTCCCTGGGTCTCCGGATCATCGTCCTCATCGCTAGCTGCCTCCCGTCGCTGGTCTCTACCGCCGTCAACGGGAATCGTCTCCGCCGTTGCCGCCGTAGCAGGTCCATCGCCGCACTTAGGGTATGGACTTGATCCTTGTCCTAATCTCACTCTGATTCCTAGCACATTGTTTTGCCATGTATCTTGCCACGATTGAGATCACTCTATCCAGCGAAATCACTCCATAGTTTAGTTGTGGATTGAAAATTTAGGGTTAGGTTTCCGCCGAAATCATCTCGGACCAACCGAGTTGTTGAAATCGGTTCCACCGATTTGGCTAAGGCCATTGCACATGTGATTCTCGGTCTGACTGAGAATTACAAATCGGTGTGACCGAGTTCAATTCTTTGTGAAACCCTAGCAGTCTCGGTCCCACCGAACTGTGACTCGGTCTAACCGAGTTCACTAGTTTAGGTTCCAAAAGCTGCTTCGGTATCACCGAGTTTTCAAATCGGTAGATCCGAAATGCTTTCTGTGGAAAACTAAAACTAAGTTTTTGACTCATTCTTTTGCAAAAACCTCTAGACTTTGTGATGCTCATCCAATCTATCTCATCTATATCTATTCACAGGGTCTGTTGTCAGTGTTTGCATCATGTCAGATCAGAGTGACAGTCAGAACAAGTCTGAGGAGCAAGTTCACATGAGTGATGGCACTAGTCCCTCTAGCAGCTATGATAATGGAAGCAGGAGTACACCCAGCAACTTGCATAAGGCAGCCACCAGGACCAGAAAGAAGAGAACCTCAGATTCTGAGGATGAGGACTATGTGGCTATTGAGGAAGAGGCCACCTCAAAGAGGAAAGTTCTGAAAAAGGAATATGGCACAGCTGCTGCAACTAAGCCAGGTCTGAAGACTAAGATGCCAGCAAGAAGACAACCCATGTCTAAGGCAAGGAAAGTTGCCACAGGAGAAACAATGGAGTTCACTCTTGAACCCAAGGAAACTGGAGATGGTAAGAAGAGGAAAGAAAGGGTCAAGAAGACCATTTCCAGAGTAATTGGGAAGCCCTCAATGATGGAGGATGAAGAGGAAGAGGTTGCTGCACCAGCACCTAAAGCTCAAAAGCTTATGGGAGATGCTATAAGATCAGGGGCTGCTCCATCTAAGCCCAAAGAAGCTCCCAAGGCAGCTGCTCCAAAACCCAAAACTGCACCCAAGAGGAGTACAAGGAATATTCCAGCTGCAGAGAAGAACAAGGCCCTAGTGCCTGAAGCTGCTATAGAAGAAGATGATGATGAGTCACATGTCTTAAGGAAGTTGAAGCCCAAAATTCCAGATCACAATGATGCTCATCCAGTAGCTGTGGACATGAAGCTCAGGAAGGATGCATGACTCAGACAATGGAGATTGACTGATCCCTATGCAGTCAGGAGAAGAACTGCTGTGGACTACAGGTTCCATACAAAGGAACAACAGCAAGAAGCCTATAGTCTATGATATGAGATGGGTGGACTGGGAGTACATCAGGGAAAATGAAGAACACTATCCCGGAGTCTATGATAGTTTCAAGTCTTGTGGAGTAGAGGACTTTGTTGGGCAGAAGCTCACAAAGTGGAATGATGAGCTTATTATGCAGTTCTACTCCACAGCTCATTTCTATCCAAATGGAAGGATTGTCTGGATGTCTGAAGGTACTAGGTACCAGTCAACGGTTGAAGAATGGGCAAAATTGATCAATGCTCCTAAGGAGAATGAAGATGACTTGGATGTCTATGCCAAGAAGAAGAAGGATCACAACACCATGGCACATATGTACAGAGAGATCCCAGATGCTGCTCTTGAGACACACAAATTTGGATCAGTACATTACCTTCTATCAGGTTTGCCAACAATCAACCGGATCCTCAGGGACACTCTATTGCCAAAGTCAGGTGATCACAAGACGATCAGAGGCCATGCAATTAACCTGCTTCACATATTTGATGTGCCTCAAAAGTTCAAAGTCATGAGCCTAATTGTGGAAACTATAAAGAGAACGACTGCGGATCAGAAGAGAAGTTGTGGGTATGCCCCACAGATCCAGGAGCTAATCAACTCCAACATGGGCACTGGCACATATATCTTGGACAAGGATCACATGCCCATCTACCCAGACTTTGAGGACAACACTGTGATAATGGATGAGAATGAACCATCTTCTATGCAAGCACAAGCAAAGAGGGAGAAGGCAAGGGCTAAAAAGGCTGCAAAGATGCCAACCATTGATGAGGCATCTCGGTATCTTCTGAAGAGCAAGCAAGATCAGCTTGGCTACTTGATTGCCTCCACTCTGAGGATTGAGAAGGGATTGGCCACCTTGACTCAAAACCAGGAGAGCTTGGAGAGGATCATGGAGCAGAAGTTCTATGATTTAGATGTGAAGGTCAGAGATATAGTCAGTTGTTGAGCAACTTCAGGATGAAGTGCAAGAGAAGAGGGCAAGTCTACCACTGATGCTTTTGCTAGAGTGCCCAGAGGACAGAGATCTGCTGCAGTGCCAGTTACAGACACCAGAGCAACTTCATCTGCACCAGCTACAGCTTCAGTGCCACCAGCTCTAGCACCCACTCCACAAGCTACAGCTTCAGTGCCACCAGCTCCAGCACCCACTCCACCAGCTCCATCTACATCAATTGATGCCTTTGTCCTTGGAGTTTTATCTACACCACCACCTGAAGACCAAGCCTGAGAGTCGATCTAGCACTATGCATTTTTTATGAAAATTTTGGTAACTTGTTTCCAAAGGGGGAGAAAATGTATAGATCATAGGCTTCGAGAGAGAGTATTTCTCTTTGTCCTCTCTTGTTGTTTGGTGGTTGAACTTTGTTATTTGCTTGTTTGAGATACTTTATGCTTTTGTGTGATACTTGGATGATCATGTGTTTGATTATATGCTACCTTAATGCTTGTTGGATGACATTATCCTTTTATATCCCCATATGATCATTCACTTTGCTTGGTGATGAGTGCATGTATTTAATTATTATCATTTTGAGCGCTCCACCAAGATTTATGTGACATGGAAGAGTAACCCATGATCCTAACTCATTGTGCATTTTCAGTCCAAAGCAAATCTTAAACTATGCACAAATTTAGGGGGAGCTCTTACTTTTCACATACTTCTCAAAGCGACAATGTTTTTCACTCTTATTATCATTTTGTCAAAGCTTTGACCTATATGTTGTCATCAATTACCAAAAAGGGGGAGATTGAAAGTGCAACTATCCCTAGGTGGTTTTGGTAATTCCTAACAACATATAGCTCATTGAGCTAATGCTATTTCAAGATTAATATTTCAGGAAAGCTCAATGATTGGCATGGCATGGATGAGAAAAGTGGACCCCTCAAAATGCTAAGGACAAAAGGATTGGCTCAAGCTCAAAGCTCAAGACTCTACATTTTCTATTTTAGTGATCCAAGATCACATTGAGTCTATAGGAAAAGCCAATACTATCAAGGAGGGATGAGGTGTTGCTTAATGAGGCTCTTCCTCAAAATGCTTAGTGATATGCTCCAAAGCCCTCAACTACTTTCTCACATCCACATATGACCTAAACCAAAAGTCAAACTCGGCCCCACCGATTCTTTCTATCCAGCGCCACCGAGTTCAGATGTCATAGCCACTGCCACAAACCCTAGGCAAATCGGTCTCACTGATAGGGATATCGGTCTCACTGAGATGAGATTGTAATCTCTCTGTTTCCCTTCGTAACGTTTCGGTCCCACTGAGATGAGTGATCGGTCCCACCGAGATTGCATTGTAAACTCTCTGTTTCCCTTTCGTAACATTTCGGTCTCACCGAAATGAGCGAATCGGTCCCACCGAGTTTACCTGACCAACTCTCTGGTTAGCTTATTACCAAAATCGGTCTCACCGAGTTTGTGTAATCGGTCTCACCGGGATTACATTATGCCCTAACCCTAACCATATCGGGCCTACCGAGTTGCATGTCGGTCCCACCGAAAATCCTAACGGTCACAAGATTTGCTGAATCGGTCCGACCGAGTTTATCAATTCAGTCCCACCGAGATTGGCAAGTTGTGTGTAACAGTTAGATTTTGTGTGGAGGATATATATACCCCTCCACCTCCTCTTCATTCGAGGAGAGAGCCATCAGAACGAACCTACAATTCCAACTTACCTTTTCTGAGAGAGAACCACCTACACTTGTGTTGAGGCCAAGTGGTGTCTCCTAGATTGGCTAGGTGTCACTTGGGAGCCTCCGACAAGATTGTGGAGTTGAACCAAGGAGTTTGTAAGGGCAAGGAGATCGCCTCCTTCATGAAGATCTACCCTAGTGAGGCAAGTCCTTTGTGGGCGACGGCCATGGTGGGATAGACAAGGTTGCTTATTCGTGGACCCTTCATGGGTGGAGCCCTCCGTGGACTCGCGCAGCCGTTACCCTTCGTGGGTTGAAGTCTCCATCAACGTGGATGTACGATAGCACCACCTATCGGAACCACGACAAAACATCCATGGCTCCTATTGCGTTTGAATCCTCCAAACCCTTCCCTTTACATTCTTGCAAGTTGCATGCTTTACTTTCCGCTGCTCATATACTCGTTGCATGCTTGCTTGAATTGTGTTAAGATTGCTTGACTTGTCCAAAGTTACTAAAATCTGCCAAGAACTAAAATTGGGAAAATGATAAGTTTTATTTGGTCAAGTAGTCTAATCACCCCCCTCTAGACATACTTTCGATCCTACATCGTGTTTATCCTTTGGCTGGAAATACACGTGCCCCTCGTGCCCATACTGAAGCCACTGAAAGCACAATTGCCCAAAGGCCTCGGAAGCGATCTCGTGTTCTCAATGACCGAGAGCTTCTCGTCACCCTGCATCAAAAACAGGATAAGCATCATGACTGGCTCAAGCGTCAGATGGAGAGCCTCTTGGTGGATGTTAATCGCATTCGCAACCTTGCCACCAAGAATGCATTTGTCACTCATGAAACCTGTCGTCGGTCATGTAAGAGTCTGACTTTGCTGAGCCCTGAAGATGATCTTCAACAGTATGGCTTCACGGAGAAATTCAAGTTTGATTCCACTCCTCCCCGAAACGCTCACTTGCGTCGGACTCCCTCACTTGAAGACTCTGACTATTCCTCCTCAGCTGCAACTGTTAATGCCAGAGTCATTGATGACCAAGATGATGCTACTTCACCACCTCCAACTTCGGCGTGTATCGACACTACACCAAGTTCTTCTACACCACCAAACCTCAATGACGACCCTGCTGCTTCACCTACTCCTCATGGGAATGAGTAGAGGCTCTATGTCTTCAAACCTTTTTGGTCCTTACTGACAATAGGGGGAGAAGCATATGAGTTGATAGTCTTCAAGAGGGTCCATATGGGTGGTTGATATACTTTTGCCAAGTGCTTACAACTCTCGCTTTTGATACATTTGGTTCTTTGAGTTGTAACACTTAAACTTAATGGTCGTCTGCTACTTTTTCTGCTATTCTGTGATGCGATGATAAATTCCGCATGTGCGATGATAAATCCCGCACAAAGTCATATTGTAGACGTCCATTTTTCATTATGCATGTTATTATCTTTGTTATATCTTATCATGCATGATGAATTGCCTTCATAAGTTGAAGAGGATATCCACAAGTACAACATGCCATGTGCATTTGCATTCCAAAAGCAACATACATATATGCACATCTTCAGGGGGAGCCTTTTGCTACTTATGAAGACAATACCTCGATCCTATACAATTTCACATACTTTTATCCTCGTTGAAAACTTCAACCAGTTGATTCGGTTGAGGGACTACTGTGTTTGTGAGAATTGCAGGATAACACAGGTAGTAGTCCCTCATTGATTCGATTTACTGCTACCTCTTGAGCACTTGCGTTGGTTTTCCCTTGAAGAGGAAAGGGTGGTGCAACAAAGTAGCGTAAGTATTTCCCTCATTTTTTGAGAACCAAGGTATCAATCCAGTAGGAGGCTACGCGCCAGTCCCTCGCACCTACACAAAACAAATAAATCCTCGCAACCAACGCGATAAGGGGTTGTCAATCCCTACACGGTCACTTACGAGAGTGAGATCTGATACACATGATAAGATAATATTTTTGGTATTTTTATGATAAAGATGCAAAGTAATATAAAACCAATGAAAATAACTAAGTACTGGAAGATTTAATATGATGAAGATAGACCCGGGGGCCATAGGTTTCACTAGTGGCTTCTCTCAAGAGCATAGGTATTTTACGGTGGGTGAACAAACTACTGTCGAGCAATTGACAGAATTGAGCATAGTTATGAGAATATCTAGGTATGATCATGTATATAGGCATCACGTCCAAGACAAGTAGACCGACTCCTGCTTGCATCTACTACTATTACTCCACACATCGACCGCTATCCAGCATGCATCTAGAGTATTAAGTTCATAAGAACAGATTAACGCCTTAAGCAAGATGACATGATGTAGAGGGATAAACTCATGCAATATGATGAAAACCCCATCCTGTTATCCTCGATGGCAACAATACAATACGTGCCTTGCTGCCCCTACTGTCACTGGGAAAGGACACCGCAAGATTGAACCCAAAGCTAAGCACTTCTCCCATTGCAAGAAAGATCAATCTAGTAGGCCAAACCTAACTGATAATTCAAAGAGACTTGCAAAGATAACCAATCATACATAAAAGAATTCAGAGAAGATTCAAATATTGTTCATAGATAAACTTGATCATAAACCCACAATTCATCGGTCTCAACAAACACACCACAAAAGAAGATTACATCGAATAGATCTCCACAAGAGAGGGGGAGAACTTTGTATTGAGATCCAAAAAGAGAGAAGAAGCCATCTAGCTAATAACTATGGACCCGAAGGTCTGAGGTAAACTACTCACACTTCATCAGAGAGGCTATGGTGTTGATGTAGAAGCCCTCCGTGATCGATGCCCCCTCCGGCGGAGCTCCGGAACAGGCCCCAAGATGGAATCTCGTGGATACAGAAAGTTACGGCGGTGGAATTTGGGTTTTGGCTCCGTATCTGATCGTTTGGGGGTACGTAGGTATATATAGGAGGAAGAAGTACGTCGGTGGAGCAACAGGGGGCCCACGAGGGTGGAGGGCGCGCCTAGGGGGGTAGGTGTGCCGCCTACCTCATGGCCTCCCTATTGGTTGCTTGACGTAGGGTCCAAGTCTCCTGGATCTTGTTCGTTCCAAAAATCATGTTCCCGAAGGTTTCATTCCGTTTGGACTCCGTTTGATATTCATTTGCTTCGAAACCCTAAAATAGGCAAAAAAACAGCAATTCTGGGTTGGGCCTCCAGTTAATAGGTTAGTCCCAAAAATAATATAAAAGTGGATAATAAAGCCTAATAATGTCCAAAACAGAAGATAATATAGCATGGAGCAATCAAAAATTATAGATACATTTGAGACGTATCAAGCATCCCCAAGCTTAATTCCTGCTCGTCCTCGAGTAGGTAAATGATAAAAACAGAATTTTTGATGTGAAATGCTACTTGGCATAATTTCAATGTAATTCTTCTTAATTGTGGTATGAATATTCATATACGAAAGATTCACGACAAAAGTTTAATATTGACATAAAAATAATAATACTTCAAGCATACTAACTAAGCAATTATGTCTTCTCAAAATAACATAGCCAAAGAAAGTTATCCCTACGGTTTCATATAGTCTAGCTATGCTCTATCTTCACCACACAAAGTATTTAAATCATGCACAACCCCGATGACAAGTGAAGCAATTGTTTCATACTTTTGACATTCTCAAAACTTTTTCAATCTTCACGCAATACATGAGCGTGAGCCATGGACATAGCACTTTAGGTGGATTAGAGTGGTGGTTGTGAAGAAGACAAAAAGGGAGAAGATAGTCTCACATCAACTAGGCGTATCAAGGGGCTATGGAGATGCCCATCAATAGATATCAATGTGAGTGAGTAGGGGTTTCTATGCAACGGATGCACTAGAGCTATAAGTATATGAAAGCTCAAAAAGAAACTAAGTGGGTGTGCATCCAACTTGCTTGCTCACGAAGACCTAGGGCATTTTGAGGAAGCCCATCATTGGAATATGCAAGCCAAGTTCTATAATGAAAAATTCCCACTAGTATATGAAAGTGATAACAAAGGAGACTCTCTATCATGAAGATCATGGTGCTACTTTGAAGCACAAGTGTGGTAAAAGGATAGTAGCATTGTCCCTTCTCTCTTTTTCTCACATATTTATTATTATTATTATTATTATTATTATTATTATTATTATTATTATTATTATTTGGGCCTTCTCTTTTTTATGGGCTCTTTTTTTATTTTATTTTTTTATTTTTCGTCCGGAATCTCATCCCGACTTGTGGGGCAATCATAGTCTCCATCATCCTTTCCTCACTTGGGACAATGCTCTAATAATGATGATCATCACACTTTTATTTTCTTACAACTCAAGAATTACAACTCGATACTTAGAACAAGATATGACTCTATATGAATGCCTCCGGCGGTGTACCGGGATATGCAATGACTCATGAGTGACACGTATGAAAGAATTATGAACGGTGGCTTTGCCACAAATACAATGTCAACTACATGATCATGCAAAGCAATATGACAATGATGGAACGTGTCATAGTAAACGGAATGGTGGAAAGTTGCATGGCAATGTATCTCGTAATTGCTATGGAAATGCCATGATAGGTAGGTATGGTGGCTGTTTTGAGGAAGGTATATGGTGGGTGTATGATACCGGTGAAAGGTGCGCGGTATTAGAGAGGCTAGCAATGGTGGAAGGGTGAGAGTGCATATAATCCATGGACTCAACATTAGTCATAAAGAACTCATATACTTATTGCAAAAATCTACAAGTTATCAAAGCAAAGTATTATGCGCATGCTCCTAGGGGGATAGATTGGTAGGAAAAGACCATCGCTCGTCCCCGACCGCCACTCATAAGGAAGACAATCAATAAATAAATCATGCTCCGACTTCATCACATAACGGTTCACCATACGTGCATGCTACGGGAATCACAAACTTTAACACAAGTATTTCTCAAATTCACAACTACTCAACTAGCATGACTCTAATATCACCATCTCCATATCTCAAAACAACTATCAAGTATCAAACTTCTCATAGTATTCAACACACTCATAAGAGAATTTTATTATTAATCTTGTATACCTAGCATATTAGGATTATTTAAGAAAATTGCCATGCTATTTAAGACTCTCAAAATAATCTAAGTGAAGCATGAGAGATCAATAGTTTCTATAAAACAAATCCACCACCGTGCTCTAAAAAAATATAAGTGAAGCACTAGAGCAAAATTATATAACTCAAAAGATAGAAGTGAAGCACATAGAGTATTCTAATAATTTCCAAATCAGGTGTGTCTCTCTCAAAAGGTGTGTACAGCAAAGATGATTGTGGTAAACTAAAAAGCAAAGACTCAAATCATACAATACGCTCCAAGCAAAACACATATCATGTGGTGAATAAAAATATAGCTCCAAGTAAAGTTACCGATAGAAGTAGACGAAAGAGGGGATGCCTTCCGGGGCATCCCCAAGATTTGGCTTTTAGGTGTCCTTAGATTATCTTGGGGGTACCATGGGCATCCCCAAGCTTAGGCTCTTGCCGCTCCTTGTTCCATAATCCATCAAATCTTCACCCAAAACTTGAAAACTTCACAACACAAAACTTAAAGTAAAAAATCTCGTGAGCTCCGTTAGCGAAAGAAAACAAAAGACCACTTCAAGGTACTGTAATTAACTCATTATTTATTTATATTGGTGTTAAACCTACTGTATTCCAACTTCTCTGTGGTTTATAAACTATTTTACTAGCCATAGATTCATCAAAATAAGCAAACAACACACAAAAAACATAATCTGTCAAAAACAGAACAGTCTGTAGTAATCTGTAGCTAGCGCAAGATCTGGAACCCCAAAAATTATAAAATAAATTTCTGGACGTGAGGAATTTATCTATTAATCATCTGCAAAAATAATTAACTAAATATCACTTTCCAAATAAAAATGGCAGCACTTCTCGTGAGCGCTAAAGTTTCTGTTTTTTACAGCAAGATTAACAAGACTTTCCCCAAGTCTTCCCAATGGTTCTACTTGGCACAAAAACTAATTAAACACAAAAAACACAACCAAAACAGAGGCTCGATAAATTATTTATTACTAAACAGGAGCAAAAATCAAGGAATAAAAATAAAATTGGGTTGCCTCCCAACAAGCGCTATCGTTTAACGCCCCTAGCTAGGCATAAAAAGCAAGGATAGATCTAGGTATTGCCATCTTTGGTAGGCAATCCATATGTGGCTCTCATAATAGATTCATAGGGTAATTTAATTTTCTTTCTAGGAAAGTGTCCCATGCCTTTCCTTAATGGAAATTGGAATCTAATATTTCCTTCCTTCATATCAATAATTGCACCAATCGTTCTAAGGAAAGGTCTACCAAGAATAATAGGACATGAAGGATTGCAATCTATATCAAGAACGATAAAATCTACGGGCACATAATTCCTATTTGCAACAATAAGAACATCATTAATCCTTCCCATAGGTTTCTTAATAGTGGAATCCGCAAGGTGCAAGTTTAGAGAGCAATCATCAAAATCACGGAAACCTAACAAATCACACAAAGTTTTTGGAATCGTGGAAACACTAGCACCCAAGTCACACAAAGCATAGCATTCATGATCTTTAATTTTAATTTTAATAGTTGGTTCCCAATCATCATAAAGTTTTCTAGGGATAGAAACTTCCAACTCAAGTTTTTCTTCATAGGATTGCATCAAAGCATCAACGATATGTTTAGTAAAAGCTTTATTTTGACTATAAACATGAGGAGAATTTAGCACGGATTGCAACAAGGAAATACAATCTATAAAAGAGAAATTATCATAATTAAATTCCTTGAAATCCAAAATAGTAGGTTCATTAACATCTAGAGTTTTGATCTCTTCAATCCCACTTTTATCAATTTTAGCATCAATATCTAAAAACTCCGAATTTTTGGAATGCCTTCTAGGTAAAGGTGGATCATATTCAGTCCCATCATTATCAAGATTCATATTGAAAAACAAATATTTAATAGGGGACACATCAATAACTTTTAGATCTTCATCTTTATTATCATGGAAACTAGAAGAACACGCTCTTATAAAGGAATCTTTCTTAGCACGCATCCTAGCGTTTCTTTCTTTGCACTCATCAATGGAAATTCTCATGGCTTTGAGAGACTCATTAATACCATGCTTAGGTGGAATAGATCTAAGTTTCAAAGAATCAACATCAAGAGAAATTCTATCAACGTTCCTAGCCAACTCATCAATCTTAAGTAATTTTTCTTCAATCAAAGCATTGAAATTCTTTTGCGAAGTAATAAATTCTTTAATATTAGATTCAAAATCAGAGGGCATCTTATTAAAATTTCCATAAGAATTGTTGTAGGAATTACCATAATTATTAGAGGAATTACTAGGATAAGGCCTAGGATTAAAGTTTCATCTATAAGCGTTGTTACCAAAATTGTTCCTACCAACAAAATTCACATCCATAGATTCATTATTATTCTCAATGAAAGTAGACAACGGCATATCATTAGGATCAGAAGAAACACTTTTATTAGCAAATAATTTCATAAGTTCATCCATCTTTCCACTCAAAACATTAATTTCTTCTATCGCATGCACTTTTTTATTAGTAGATCTTTCAGTGTGCCATTGAGAATAATTAACCATAATATTATCTAGGAGTTTAGTAGCTTCTCCTAAAGTGATTTCCATAAAAGTGCCTCCCGCGGCTGAATCTAAAAGATTTCTAGAAGCAAAATTCAATCCGGCATAAATTTTTTGTATAATCATCCACAAATTTAAACCATGTGTTGGGCAATTATGTACCATTAATTTCATCCTCTCCCAAGCTTGTGCAACATGTTCATGATCAAGTTGCTTAAAATTCATAATATCATTTCTAAGAGAGATGATCTTAGCGGGAGGAAAATACTTAGAGATAAAAGCATCTTTGCACTTATTCCATGAATCAATACTATTTTTAGGCAAAGACAAAAACCAAACTTTAGCACGATCTCTAAGCGAAAAAGGAAATAGCTTCAATTTAACAATATCATTATCCACATCTTTCTTCTTTTGCATATCACACAAATCAACGAAGCTATTTAGATGGGTAGCGGCATCTTCACTAGGAAGGCCAGAAAATGGATCTTTCATGACAAGATTCAGCAAGGCAGCATTAATTTCACAAGATTCGACATCGGTAAGAGGAGCAATCGGAGTGCTAATAAAATCATTGTTGTTGGTATTGGTAAAGTCACACAATTTAGTGTTATCTTGAGCCATCGTGACAAGAAAGCAATCCAACAGACAAGAAAACAAGAAACAGGCAAAAAGAAGCAAATAGAGAAAGAGAGGGAGGATAGATAGAGAGAGGGCGAATAAAACGGCAAGGGTGAAATGGGGGAGAGGAAAAGAGAGGCAAATGGAAAATAATGTAATGCGGGAGATAAGGGTTTGTGATGGGTACTTGGTATGTTGACTTTTGCATAGACCTCCCCGGCAACGGCACCAGAAATCCTTCTTGCTACCTCTTGAGCACTTGTGTTGGTTTTCCCTTGAACAGGAAAGGGTGGTGCAGCAAAGTAGCGTAAGTATTTCCCTCATTTTTTGAGAACCAAGGTGTCAATCTAGTAGGAGACTACGCGCCAGTCCCTCGCACCTACACAAAACAAATAAATCCTCACAACCAACGCGATAAGGGGTTGTCAATCCCTACACGGTCACTTAAGAGAGTGAGATCTAATAGATATGATAAGATAATATTTTTGGTATTTTTAAGATAAAGATGCAAAGTAAAATAAAAGCAATGAAAATAACTAAGTATTGGAAGATTTAATATGATGAAGATAGACCTGGGGGCCACAGGTTTCACTAGTGACTTCTCTCGAGAGCATAAGTATTCATGGTGGGTAAACAAATTACTGTTGAGCAATTGACAGAATTGAGCATAATTATGAGAATATCTAGGTATAATCATGTATATAGGCATCACGTACGAGACAAGTAGACCGACTCCTGCCTGCATCTACTACTATTACTCCACACATCGACCGCTATCCAGCATGCATCTAGAGTATTAAGTTCAAGAGAACAGAGTAACGCTTTAAGCAAGATGACATGATGTAGAGGGATAAACTCATGCAATATGAAATAAACCCCATCTTGTTATCCTCGATGGCAACAATACAATACGTGCCTTGCTGCCCCTACTATCACTGGGAAAGGACACCGCAAGATTGAACCCAAAGCTAAGCACTTCTCCCATTGCAAGAAAGATCAATCTAGTAGGCCAAACCAAACTAATAATTCGAAGAGACTTGCAAAGATAACCAATCATACATAAAAGAATTCAGAGAAGATTCAAATATTGTTCATAGATAAACTTGATCATAAACCCACAATTCATCGATCTCAACAAACACACCGCAAAAAGAAGATTACATCGAATAGATCTCCACAAGAGAGGGGGAGAACTTTGTATTGAGATCCAAAAAGAGAGAAGAAGCCATCTAGCTAATAACTATGGACCCGAAGGTCTGAGGTAAATGCTACGTCTTGAGCTTGCATTGGTTTTCCCTGAAGAGGAAGGGATGATGAAGTAGAGTAGCGTAAGTATTTCCCTCAGTTTTTGAGAACCAAGGTATCAATCCAGTAGGAGCCCACGCTCAAGTCCCTCGTACCTGCACAAAGCGATAGCTACTCGCAACCAACGCGATTAGGGGTTGTCAAGCCTTTCACGGTCACTTATGAGAGTGAGATCTGATAGATATAATATTTTTGGTATTTTTGGTATAAAGATGCAAAGTAAAGGCACAGTAAAAAAGCAAAGCAAGATTAAAGTGATAGAGATTGATATGGTGAGAATAGACCCAGGAGCCATAGGTTTCACTAGTGGCTTCTCTCAAGGGCATAAGTATTCTACGGTGGGTGAACAAATTACTGTTGAGCAATTGACAGAATTGAGCATAGTTATGAGAATATCTAGGCATGATCATGTATATAGGCATCACGTCCGTGACAAGTAGATCGAAACGATTCTGCATCTACTACTATTACTCCACTTATCAACCGCTATCCAGCATGCATCTAGAGTATTAAGTTAAAAACAGAGTAACACCTTAAGCAAGATGACATGATGTAGAGAGATAAATTCATACAATATGAAATAAACCCCATCTTGTTATCCTCGATGGCAACGATACAATATGTGCCTTGCTGCCCCTTCTGTCACTGGGTAAGGACACCGCAAGATCGAACCCAAAGCTAAGCACTTCTCCCATGGCAAGAACAACCAATCTAGTTGGCCAAACCAAATGGATAATTCGAATAGACTTGCAAAGATAACCAATCATACATAAAAGAATTCAGAGAAGATTCAAATATTATTCATAGATAGACTTGATCATAAACCCACAATTCATCGGTCTCAACAAACACGCCGCAAAAAGAAGATTACATTGAATAGATCTCCACAAGAGAGGGGGAGAACTTTGTATTGAGATTCAAAGAGAGAGACGAAGCCATCTAGCTACTAACTATGGACCCGAAGGTCTAAGGTAAACTACTCACACTTTATCGGAGAGGCTAGGATGATGTAGAAGCCCTTCGTGATGACGGACCTCTTCCGGCGAAGCTCCGGAACAGGCCCCAAGATGGGATCTCGTGGATACAAAAAGTTGCGGCGGTGGAATTAGGTTTTTGGCTCATGTTCTGATCGTTTGGGGGTACGTGTGTATATATAGGAGGAAGAAGTACGCCGGAGGAGCAACGAGGGGCCCACGAGGCAGGGGGCGCGCCCTAGGGGGCGCCCCCCACCCTCGTGACCGCCTCTTTTGTTCCTTGGAGCAGAGTCCAAGTCTCCTGGATCACGTTCGGTGACAAAATCACGTTCCCAAAGATTTTATTCTGTTTGGACTCCGTTTGATATTTCGTTTCTTCGAAACACTGAAATAGGCAAAAAACAGCAATTCTGGGCTGGGCCTCTGGTTAATAGGTTAGTCCCAAAAGTAATATAAAAGTGGAAAATAAAGCCCAATATAGTCCAAAACAGTAGATAATATATCATGGATCAATCAAAAATTATAGATACGTTGGAGACGTATCAGGCATCCCCAAGCTTAATTCCTGCTCGTCCTCAAGTAGGTAAATGATAAAAAAAGAATTTTTGATGCGCAGTGCTACTTGGCATAATTTCAATGCAAATCTTCTTGATTGTGGTTTGAATATTCAGATTAGAAAGATTCAAGACAAAAGTTTATATTGACATAAAAATAATAATACTTCAAGCATACTAATAAAGCAATTATGTCTTCTCAAAATAACATGGCCAAAGAAAGTTGTCCCTACAAAATCATATAGTCTGGCTATGCTCCATCTTCACCGCACAAAGTATTTAAATCATGCACAACCCCGATGACAAGCCAAGCAATTGTTTCATAATCTAACTTTTTCAAAACTTTTTCAATCTTCACGCAATACATGAGCGTGAGCCATGGATATAGCACTATAGGTGGAATAGAATGGTGGTTGTGGAGAGGACAGAAAAAGGAGAAGATGGTCTCACATCAACTAGGCGTATCAACGGGCTATGGAGATGCCCATCAATAGATATCAATGTGAGTGAGTAGGGATTGCCATGCAACGGATGCACTAGAGCTTTAAGTATATGAAAGCTCAAAAAGAAACTAAGTGGGTGTGTATCCAACTTGCTTGCTCACGAAGACCTAGGGCAATTTTTTTTGAGGAAGCCCATCATTGGAATATACAAGCCAAGTTCTATAATGTAAGATTCCCACTAGTACATGAAAGTGATAACATGAGAGACTCTCTACTATGAAGATCATGGTGCTACTTTGAAGCACAAGTGTGGTAAAACGATAGTAACATTGTCCCTTCTCTCTTTTTCTCTCATCATTTTTTTATTTGGGCCTTTTCTCTTTTTTTTATGGCCTCCTCTTTTTTTTATTTGGGCTTCTTTGGCTTCTTTTTTTTCGTCCGGAGTCTCATCCCGACTTATGGGAGAATCATAGTCTCCATCATTCTTTCCTTACTGGGACAATGCTCTAATAATGATGATCATCACACTTTTATTTTTCTTATAACTCAACAATTACAACTCGATACTTAGAACAAAATATGACTCTATGTGAATGCATCCGACGGTGTACCGGGATATGCAATATGACAATGATGGAGTGTGTCATGATGAACTAGATGGTGGAAAGTTGCATGGCAATATATCTCGGAATGGCTATGGAAATGCCATAATAGGTAGGTATGGTGGCTGTTTTGAGGAAGGTATATGGTAGGTGTATGATACCGGCAAAAGGTGCGCGGTATTAGAGAGGCTAGCAAAGGTGGAAGGGTGAGAGTGCGTATAATCCATGGACTCAACATTAGTCATAAAGAACTCATATACTTATTGCAAAAATCTACAAGTTATCAAAGCAAAGTATTATGCGCATGCTCCTAGGGGGATAGATTGGTAGGAAAAGACCATCGCTCGTCCCCGACCGCCACTCATAAGGAAGACAATCAATAAATAAATCATGCTCCGACTTCATCACATAACGGTTCACCATACGTGCATGCTACGGGAATCACAAACTTTAACACAAGTATTCTTTAAATTCACAACTACTCAACTAGCATGACTTTAATATTATCACCTCCATATCTCAAAACAATTATCAAGCTTCAATCTTTTCTTAGTATTCAACACACTCAAAAGAAAGTTTCACAAATCTTGAATACCAAGCATATTATTATTAAGAAAATTACCATGCTATTAAGAGACTCTCAAAATAATTTAAGTGAAGCATGAGAGATCAATAGTTTCTTTAAAAAGAATCCACAACCATGCTCTAAAATATCTAAGTGAAGCACATAGAGCAAAATTATAACGCTCAAAAGATATAAGTGAATCACATAGAGCAAAACTACTTAGCTCAAAAGATATAAGTGAAGCACATAGAGTATTCTATCAAATTTTAATTCATGTATGGCTCTCTCAAAAGGTGTGTACAGCAAGGATTATTGTGGCATACTAAGACACAAATAATACAAGACGCTCCAAGCAAAACACATATCATGTTGGTGAATAAAAATATAGCTCCAAGTAAATTACCGATGGAAGTGGACGAAAGAGGGGATGCCTTCCGGGGCATCCCCAAGCTTTGACTTCTTGGTGTCCTTGGATTATCTTGGGGGTTCCATGGGAATCCCCAATCTTAGGCTCTTGCCACTCCTTGTTCCATGATCCATCAAAAGAATTCACCCAAAACTTGAAAACTTCACAACACAAAACTCAAAATAGAAAACTCGTGAGCTCCGTTAGCGAAAGAAAACAAAAGACCACTTCAAGCTACTGTAATGAACTCATTCTTTATTTATATTGGTGTTAAACCTACTGTATTCCAACTTCTCTATGGATTATAAATTATTTTACTAGCCATAGATTCATCAAAATAAGCAAACAACACATGAAAAACAGAATCTGTCAAAAACAGAACAGTCTGTAGTAATCTTTAGCTAGAGCAAGATCTGGAACCCCAAAAATTCTAAAATAAATTGATGGACGTGAGGAATTTATCTATTAATCATCTGAAAAAAGAATTAACTAAATATCACTCTTCAAATAAAAATGACAGCAGTTCTCGTGAGCGCTAAAGTTTCTGTTTTTTTACTGCAAGTTCAACAAGACTTTCCCCAAGTCTTCCCAACGGTTCTACTTGGCACAAACACTAATTAAACACAAAAAACACAACCAAAACATAGGCTAAAATTTTTATTTATTACTAAATAGTATAAAAAGGCAAGGAATAAAAATAAAATTGGGTTGCCTCCCAACAAGCGCTATCGTTTAACGCCCCTAGCTAGGCGTAAAAGCGAGGATAGATCTAAGTATTGTCATCTTTGGTAGGCAATCCATAAGTGGCTCTCATGATAGTTTCATATGGTAATTTTATTTTATTTCTTGGAAAGTGTTCCATGCCCTTTTTTAATGGAAATTTAAATCTAATATTCCCTTCCTTCATATCAATAATCGCACCAACCGTTCTAAGGAAAGGTCTACCAAGAATAATAGGGCAAGAAGGATTGCAATCTATATCAAGAACAATGAAATCTATGGGCACATAATTCCTATTTGCAACAATAAGAACATCACTAATCCTTCCCATAGGTTTCTTAATAGTGGAATCCGCAAGATGCAAGTTTAGAGAGCAATTATCAAAACTACGGAAATCTAGTAAATCACACAAAGTCTTGGGAATAGTAGAGACACTAGCACCCAAATCACACAAAACATAAAACTCATGATCTTTAATTTTAATTTTAATAGTTGGTTCCAACTCATCATAGAGTTTCTTAGGGATAGAAACTTTAACTCAAGTTTTTCTTCATAAGATTGCATCAAGGCATCAACAATATGTTCGGTGAAGGCTTTATTTTGACTATAAGCATGTGGAGAATTTAGCACAGATTGCAACAAGGAAATACAATCAATTAAAGAGCAACTTTCATAATTAAATTCCTTGAAATCCAATATAGTGGGTTTAGCAACATCTAAATTTTTATTTCTTTCAATCCCACTTTCATCAATTTCATCATTAAGATCTAAATACTCCGAATTTTTAGATCGCCTTCTAGGTAAAGGAAGATCATATTCAGTTTCATCAAGATTCATATTGCAAAACAAAGATTTAATAGGGGACACATCAATAAGTTTTAGATCTTCATCTTGATTTTCATAGGAATTGGAAGAACACGCTTTAATAAAGGCATCTTTGGAAGCACGCATCCTAGCGGTTCTTTCCTTGCACTCATCAATGGAAATTCTCATGGCTTTGAGAGACTCATTGATAGCATGCTTAGGAGGAATAGATATAAGCTTTAAAGAATCAATCTCAAGAGAAATTCTATCAACGTTTCTAGCCAAATCATCAACTTTAAGCAATTTCTCCTCAAGCAAAGCATTAAAATTCTTTTGTGGATTCATAAACTCTTTAACACTATTCTCAAATTCAGAGGGAATCTTATTATAATTTCCATAAGAGTTATTGTTCTAGGAATTACCATAATTATTAGAAGGATTACTAGGATATGGCCTAGGATTAAAATTCCCTCTATAAGCGTTGTTACCAAAATTATTCCTACCAACAAAATTCACATCCATAAATTCATTGTTATTATCAATCAAAGTAGACAAAGGCATATCATTAGGATCAGAAGAAACACTCTTAGTAGCAAATAATTTCATAAGTTCATCCATCTTTCCACTCAACACATTAATTTCTTCTATCGCATGCACTTTTTTATTAGAAGATCTTTCAGTATGCCATTGAGAATAATTAACCATAATATTATCTAGGAGTTTAGTAGCATCTCCTAAAGTGATTTCCATAAAAGTGCCTCCCGCGGCCGAATCTAAAAGATTTCTAGAAGCAAAATTCAATCCGGCATAAAATTTGTGTATGATCATCCACAAATTCAGACCATGAGTAGGGCAATTACGTATCATTAATTTCATTCTCTCCCAAGCTTGTGCTACATGTGTTGGAAATACGCCCTAGAGGCAATAATAAATTGGTTATTATTATATTTCCTTGTTCATGATAATCGTTTATTATCCATCCTAGAATTGTATTGATAGGAAACTCAGATACATGTGTGGATACATAGACAACACCATGTCCCTAGTAAGCCTCTAGTTGACTAGCTCGTTGATTAATAGATGGTTACGGTTTCCTGACCATGGACATTGGATGTCATTGATAACGGGATCACATCATTAGGAGAATGATGTGATGGACAAGACCCAATCCTAAGCCTAGCACAAGATTGTGTAGTTCGTATGCTAAAGCTTTTCTAATGTCAAGTATCATTTCCTTAGACCATGAGATTGTGCAACTCCCGGATACCGTAGGAGTGCTTTGGGTGTGCCAAACGTCACAACGTAACTGGGTGGCTATAAAGGTGCACTACGGGTATCTCCGAAAGTGTCTGTTGGGTTGGCACGAATCGAGACTGGGATTTGTCACTCCGTGTAACGGAGAGGTATCTCTGGGCCCACTCGGTAGGACATCACCATAATGTGCACAATGTGACCAAGGAGTTGATCACGGGATGATGTGTTACGGAATGAGTAAAGAGACTTTCCGGTAACGAGATTGAACAAGGTATGGGGATACCGACGATCGAATGTTGGGCAAGTATCGTACCGATAGACAAAGGGAATTGTATACGGGATTGATTGAATCCTTGACATTGTGGTTCATCCGATGAGATCATCGTGGAGCATGTGGGAACCAACATGGGTATCCAGATCCCGCTGTTGGTTATTGGCCGGAGAGTTGTCTCGGCCATGTCTGCATGACTCCCGAGCCCGTAGGGTCTACACACTTAAGGTTCGATGATGCTAGGGTTATAGGGAATAGATGTACGTGGTCGGCGAATGTTGTTCAGAGTCCCGGATGAGATCTCGGAGGTCACGAGGAGTTCCGGAATGGTCCGGAGGTAAAGATTTATATATGGGAAGTCATCATACGGTCACCGGAATAATTCGGGGGGTTACCGGTATTGTACCAGGACCACCGAAGGGGTTCCGGGGGTCCACCGGGAGGGTCCCCCTGCCCTGGAGGGCCCTATGGGCTGTGTGTGGAGAGGGACCAGCCCCTTAGTGGGCTGGGCGCCTCCCCCCTAGGGCCCATGCGCCTAGGGTTTGGGGGAACCCTATAGGGGGGTGCCCCCTTGCCTTGGGGGGCAAGGCAACCCCCCTGGCCGCCGCCCCCTCCTCAGATCGAATCTGAGGGGGCCGGGCCCCCTCTCCCTTGCCCCTATATATATGTGGGGGGTAGGAGGGCAGCCGCACCCAAGTTCTGGCGCAGCCCTCCCCCTCTCCCAAGTCCTCCTCCTCTCTCGTGGTGCTTGGCGAAGCCCTGCAGGATTGCCACGCTCCTCCTTCACCACCACGCCGTCGTGCTGCTGCTGGATGGAGTCTTCCCTAACCTCTCCTTCTCCCCTTGCTGGATCAAGGCGTGGGAGACGTCATCGGACTGCACGTGTGTTGAACGCGAAGGCGCCGTTGTTCGGCGCTTAGATCGGAATCAACCGCGATCTGGATCGCTGCGAGTATGACTCCTTCATCCGCGTTCTTGAAACGCTTCCACTTAGCGATCTACAAGGGTATGTAGATGCACTCCCCTTCCCCTCGTTGCTAGATTACTCCATAGATTGATCTTGGTGATGCGTAGAAAATTTTAAATTTCTGCTACGATCCCCAACAACATGTTCATGATCAAGTTGTTTAAAGTTCATAATATCGTTTCTAAGAGAGATGATCTTAGCGGGAGGAAAATACTTAGAGATAAAAGCATCTTTGCACTTGTTCCATGAATCAATACTATTCTTAGGCAAAGACGAAAACCAAGCTTTAGCACGATCTCTAAGCGAAAAAGGAAATAGCTTCAATTTAATGACATCATTATTGACATCTTTTTTCTTTTGCGTATCACATAAATCAACGAAGCTATTCAGATGAGTAGCGGCACCTTCACTAGGAAGGCCGGCGAATTGATCTTTCATAACAAGATTCAACAAAGCAGTATTAATTTCACAAGATTCAGCATCGGTAAGAGGAGCAATCAGAGCGCTAAGGAAATCATTATTGTTGGTATTAGTGAAGTCACACAATTTAGTAGTATCTTGAGCCATCGCGACAAGCAAGCAATCTAACACACGAGCAAACAAAAAGCAAGTGGGCAAAAAGAGGCAAATAGAGAGGGGCATAGGGAGAGAGAGGGCGAATAAAACGGCAAGGGTGAATTGGGGGAGAGGAAAATAAGAGGCAAATGGCAAATAATGTAATGCGAGAGATAGGGATTATGATGGGTACTTGGTATGTTGACTCTTTGCGTAGACTCCCCGGCAACGGCGCCAGAAATCCTTCTTGCTACGTCTTGAGCTTGCGTTGGTTTTCCCCAAAGAGGAAGGGATGATGCAGCAGAGTAGCGTAAGTATTTCCCTCAGTTTTTGATAACCAAGGTATCAATCCAGTAGGAGGCCACGCTCAAGTCCCTCGTACCTGCACAAAGCGATAGCTACTCGCAACCAACGCGATTAGGGGTTGTCAATCCCTTCACAGTCACTTACGAGAGTGAGATCTGATAGATATAATATTTTTGGTATTTTTGGTATAAAGATGCAAAGTAAAAAGTAAAAGCAAAGTAAAAAAAGCAAAGCAAGATTAAAGTGATGGAGATTGATATGATGAGAATAGACCCGGGGGCCATAGGTTTCACTAGTGGCTTCTCTCAAGAGCATAAGTATTCTACGGTGGGTGAACAAATTACTGTTGAGCAATTGACAGAATTGAGCATAGTTACGAGAATATCTAGGCATGATCATGTATATAGGCATCACGTCCGTGACAAGTAGATTGAAACGATTCTGCATCTACTACTATTACTCCACTCATCGACCGCTATCCAGCATGCATCTAGAGTATTAAGTTAAAAACAGAGTAACACCTTAAGCAAGATGACATGATGTAGAGAGATAAATTCATGCAATATGAAATAAACCCCATCTTGTTATCCTCGATGGCAATGATACAATACGTGCCTTGCTGCCCCTTCTGTCACTGGGTAAGGACACCGCAAGATCGAACCCAAAGCTAAGCACTTCTCCCATGGCAAGAACTACCAATCTAGTTGGCCAAACCAAACGGATAATTCAAAGACACTTGCAAAGATAACTAATCATACATAAAAGAATTCAGAGAAGATTCAAATATTATTCATAGATAGACTTGATCATAAACCCACAATTCATCGATCTCAACAAACACACCGCAAAAAGAAGATTACATCGAATAGATCTCCACAAGAGAGGGGGAGAACTTTGTATTGAGATTCAAAGAGAGAGACGAAGCCATCTAGCTACTAACTATGGACCCGAGGGTCTGAGGTAAACTACTCACACTTCATCGGAGAGGCTAGGATGATGTAGAAGCCCTCCGTGATGACGGCCCTCTTCCGGCGGAGCTCTGGAACAGGCCCCAAGATGGGATCTCGTGGATACAGAAAGTTGTGGCGATGGAATTAGGTTTTTGGCTCCTGTTCTGATCGTTTGGGGGTACGTGTGTATATATAGGAGGAAGAAGTACGTCGGAGGAGCAACGAGGGGCCCACGAGGCAAGGGGCGTGCCCTAGGGGGGCGCCCCCACCCTTGTGACCGCCTCTTTTGTTCCTTGGAGCAGGGTCCAAGTCTCCTGGATCACGTTCGGTGAGAAAATCACGTTCCCAAAGATTTTATTCCGTTTGGACTCCGTTCGATATTCCGTTTCTTCGAAACAGTGAAATAGGCAAAAAACAGCAATTCCGGGCTGGGCCTCCAGTTAATAGGTTAGTCCCAAAAGTAATATAAAAGTGGAAAATAAAGCCCAATATAGTCCAAAACAGTAGATAATATAGCATGGAGCAATCAAAAATTATAGATACGTGGGAGATGTATCAGTAAACTACTCACACTTCACCGGAGAGGCTATGGTGTTGATGTAGAAGCCCTCCGTGATCGATGCCCCCTCCGGCGAAGCTCCGGAACAGGCTCCAAGATGGGATCTCGTGGATACAGAAAGTTATGGCGGTGGAATTAGGGTTTTGGCTCCGTATCTGATCGTTTGGGGGTACGTAGGTATATATAGGAGGAAGAAGTACGTCGGTGGAGCAACAGCGGGCCCACGAGGGTGGAGGGCGCGCCTGGGGGGTAGGCGCGCTCCCTACCTCGTGGCCTCCCTGTTGGTTGCTTGACGTAGGGTCCAAGTCTCTTGGATCTTGTTCGTTCCAAAAATCACGTTCCCGAAGGTTTCATTCCGTTTGGACTCCGTTTGATATTCCTTTTCTTCGAAACCCTAAAATAGGCAAAAAAAAACAACAATTCTGGGCTAGGCATCCAGTTAATAGGTTAGTCCCAAAAATAATATAAAAGTGGATAATAAAGCCCAATAATGTCCAAAACAGAAGATAATACAGCATGGAGTAATCAAAAATTATAGATACGTTGGAGACGTATCATTTACCTACCGGAGATGACCCATAAAAATGTGTGAAGACATTGAGGATAATGGTGGTATGTGAAGATATTCACATTGAAGACTATGACATGAGAAGACATCGCATGAAGTCTTTAGAGCGCGAAGACATAGTTGTTTCGCAGTTTCATTTTGTTCTTTGTTGAATCATAGGAACCACCGAACTGTTAAGTGGGGTCCAAGTGAACAAAGTCAGAGTGACTAAAGTGATGCTCAACCAAATCCTATGTCTTCAAGCGAAGACAATGAGAGCAAATATTATCCAGAGCTGGATGAGTCAGCTTTACTTGTATCCCAAGTCAAGTTGCCGCGTGTGTTTGAAATCTGACCGTTGGAACACGTGTCAGTTCCTTAGTGACCCAGGGTCATTTCGGATAAATCAGGTCGGGTTACCTAGTGGCTATAAATAGCCCATCCCCTACACCATAAATTGGTGGCTGCTCAGAGTTAGTGCACGGCTTTTGTCGTTTGAGAGCAACCCACCTCCAAAGCTTTTGAGAGAGGGAAATCCTTGCGAGGACAAACCCAAAACACCCAGAGCCCAAAGAGTGTTTGGCATCACTGAAGTCTTTCTGTCCGCGTGATCTAAAGACTTGTTACACTTGAGGACTGTGAATCCTCCAGTCAGTTAGGCGTCGCGTTCTGAGCATCCAAGAGTCATTGTGGATCGCCGGTGAACGAAGTCTGTGAAGGTTTAGAAGTATACCTTGAAGACTTACCAGAGTGATTGGGCGAGGACTGTGTGTCCTTAGCTCAAGGGGAATAAGGTGAAGATGCGGTCTTCTGAGTTGAATCTCAGCCTACCTAACCAGACGTACAGTTGTCACAACAACTGGAACTGGTCCAACAAATACCTGTCCTCACCAAGCAACTGGTTCTATTTCCTCCTTCTCTTTACTTACGGTTTGTCTTCGTGAAGTCATTGCCTGCTTGCATTATCTGTTTGACTTCACTATGTGACTACTTGTTCTGATTGGCTTCATACTATCTTCCATCCTGATCCATACTGCCTAGCTGCTAATAGTCTTCGTGCTTTCACTTCATTGAATACTTGACTATGGCTTGCTTAGTGTAGTCTACCTTCCGCTGCATGTTAATAGGTTCATTTCTATCGTCTGTCTTCGAAACTTCCATGTTTTGAAGACTTTCGTAAAAATCGCCTATTCACCCCCCCCCCTTTAGTCGATAACTAGCACTTTCACAAAACAACTTTTAATAACATGCTATCCCCCGATAGAATGAGGAAAAAACTTGAAATAAATTGGTTCCTTTCATGAACAATGAAACATCAAGGTGATATAAACAGCATGATGTATTAATTGGTACACTTCAGGAGCAATTCCAGTCATCGTTGGCCAGAATTTTTTATAACATAAAAGGTGTCGTTGGACAGAAATTTTATCTAGTACATGAATTTGTGCATAAAACTGGACAATATCGAACGCCTGAAATCTAATCTATAAGATAATTATCCTATAAGAAAATTATTCTATAACAATAGAATCTTTTTATATATGCATGAAATTGGGCAATGTTGACAGCCTGAGATCTAGCTTTTGTACAGAAAGTAACTCACATAAAAACCTTGAACCTTTTTGGGGTCTGAAATTAGGGATATATACTGCTAATCTATACAATTCAAATGTTATGCAATTAAACCACTTTGTTTATATATATTTGAAGATGATAACATGATTTGTTGGCATCTGAGTGAGAGAACAATCTTTGATGCAGAGATAAGCTTGTAGAGATAAAGTTACCCATAGGGGAACACCACACAAGTTGATATTCAAGGAGATTGTACTACTACATGCAAAAAATGCATAACTTGATAGTAGCATCCTGAAACTTAACATGACAATCCCAATATACAATAGCATTGATCAAATCCCCACATAGGATCGCAGTAGCAAATGCCATTTTTCTGGTATGATGAAGAAACAATTATAATCAACCCATAAAAGCAGAGAGGAAGAAGCTAGATTATAGTAATGCAGAGTCACATTTTTGAGAAGTCACCTGACTGCGGACTTTAGTAATATATATAGCAGTACTTATCTTAAGGGCTGCTACACATGATTGGCTAGCTCCAAAATTAACCGGTCATCTTGGTGGTTTGGGTATACCAATTGGATCCTCTGACATGCAATGAGCTCCTGCACCTGGACATTGTTGCATGCCGTCCGTTCCTTGCGCAAACATAGGGTAGGAGTCGGCTCAAAAGCATGATACTCCCTCCATTCCAAAATATAGTGTGTCCGCGCTTTCCGAGGTCGAACTTTGACCATAAATTTAACGAACGAGACCGACTGCGACGGGAGAAAAATTCACATAATTAAAAACTTCCTTTGAATACGAATTCACTGATATAACTTTTGCTCCCGTCGCAATCGGTCTTGATAGTTAAATTTATGGTCAAAGTTGAAGCACGGAGATAGAGGAAGCACTACATTGTGGAATGGAGGGAGTACATCAGTAGACCAATCATTTTCACTCCACTCTTTCCACTTCATGGAGATTGTCACATACATGGTTGAAATCAAGAAGAGAGTGGTGACTTAGAGTAGTCAGTTCCACCTGGAGCAATTACTCCAGAATACCAACATATGAAACCACCTCGCAAGATAATTAACATGAGGCATAACAGTGCACAGACAATAATTTGTCCATTAGACATTAGAGTTCCATAGAATCTGCTGTTAGGAAGAATACCATGCGGTAGAAGCAGCAAACGAAGCAGTACCGAGCTTAAATTCATCCTCCAATAGCACATGCATTCATTGGAATTATGATTGCATAACTAACGTTCATAGCAGTCCTGAAAACACATTGTGTATATATCAAAATTGTTGTAGAAGCAGAGTCAAAATTACAAGTTTGAATGCATTTGCTTTATCTACAATAGGGAAACAGAAAAGAATATTATACCACAACAAACAATTTAACCATTAGCGCTAATGGTTAAATTGTTTGTTGTGGTATAATATTCTCAGGGAAGAAACAATTGAAGGTGAAAGCAGTGCCTCACGTTGCAATTTACGTAGAAGAATGAGAAATCTAGTGAACCCAGTGGAACACAATGAAACCTGCATTCATTTGAGAGCACAAAGAAGAACATCACTTGAGAAAAACATGCAGAATTTGAGGGAGAGTGGAGGTACGAACGAGGGAACACTTGTGGAAGGCCAGAGGCGGGGAGTCAAATTATCGATCTAAGTGTCAGGCATGCCTGCCCACGAACTTCTCTAAACGTGCAGTTAGCGAAGGAAGCACACGCGGGACTGTAAGAAAATCGGATGGCCAGAAACGCACAAAACTAAAAATCGAATGGTGGAGAAAGCAAGTGGCCTGAGAGGGCAGGAAAACTGCGCAGTTATAATGTCTTTAAATTAAATGAGAAAATGTGTCGCAGACCGATACACGCCCGCGTTGGAGGCTTCCGTGGTCCGGATGGCGGCGGAAGGTTTAAGGGTCGGCGTTACAGATGTCTTGAGAGCATCTACAACTGCGATGGGAAAATCTGGCCCCTCAAACGCCGGCGGATGCGCCCGGACGTGTCCGCGGACACTGGCCGATCACGCCTCAAATGATGCAATCCACATCCGAACACCTCAATTATCATATCTCAAATCCATACAAACTCATGCAACTACGTCGATGCATTCCACACATCGTCCGGCTACTCCATCACTACTAACATGCCATCGGACTATCAAAATTTGACATGTTTGGCTATGGTGGAGATCATCCATGATTGCCCTTGCCATCCTAATCGCACGAGTACCGATCGAAGACGCAGTAGAGATCAAGCTGGATCTGCTCGTCGGTGGAGCTATCCTCGTCGTTGTTGTCCTCCTCCTCCTTCAGTGGCAGTCTTGCCATGGCACGGACCGCCTGTTTATGCTCGCGAGGCCACGTGTGTGGCTCCGCTGCTGTTTCTTCACAATGCGGGTGCGGATGGCTTCATTCTATGCGCCCGCCCGCGCCGCCGCATTAGCCGCCTCCGTCGTCGCCATTTCCGTCACGATACGGGCCTCAAAGGCCCTTATCCTCTCCTTCCCATGGCGGGATTGCCCGTTCCCAGTGGGGCTCATAGTCTGCCGACCACGATGGGGAATGAAAGATTTTTTGACTGCCGGGACCGCGATGATCCAGCCTTAGAGGACCCGAGCGTCCGTTGAGCCGACGCTATGGATTCGCGCCAGACAGATCCGTCTGTCGGCCGGGCGTTGTCCTCCCGGGAGCGGCGGAGTGCAATGCGGACCGCCATTGCCTCCTCCAACCTGCACGAGATGACACCCTAGTCGATGAATCCAAATTGGTCGGAGTCAGATCCACTGCCCGCCATGTCGGAGACGACCGAAAATCGCCAGAGGTGAGCTCAGGTGGAGGGGATAGGAGTGTGAAGTGGCTAGGGTTTGGTCCGACAGACAGATGTGGACGAATATATATGGGGTTGGGCGGGTCAAAGTGGGTCGGGGCCAACGTGGCGGACGCACCTGGGTGCTCGCATATCCGCTCATTTTTTTGGCTGGATATGAAGGGTGTTAGTTGGTTAGTCCGAATGTTTGACGTCTGTTTGAGGCGTTCGTCTGGGTCGAAATTTCGTGACCGTCCAGTGACCGGGTGGGTTGCTCGGACGTTTGTGGAGGGTTTGGAAGCCGGGTTGTAGATGGTCTAAGAGCAACTCCAATGGGGCGACCCAAACGAACGCGCATTTTGTCCGTTTTTTGTCCGTTTGGGTCGGCCGCACGGACGTCCATGTCCGCTTTTTGTTTTGGGTCGGTACATGCACCCAACGGGTGGCCGGCGCATTTTTAACATGTCCGTCCTGGCATTTTGTCAAACAAGTAGTAGGCAACGGGGCTGGCAGCGGTCGATGGCGGCATTGGCCCGGCACAGGCGCGAGGCGAGGCCGGTGGCCAGGCATCGCCTGTTGGGCGCGGCGAGGCGCGGCCTGGACGGGCGTCACCTGCGGGGACGAGCACCGGAGGGGAGAGGGACGAGCGCGACGCGGGCCGACAGGAACGACGCCGGCGGGGCGTCGCGAGGCGCGATGAACGCGGAGCTGGATACTTGAATGGGGCTATGCATCCGGTCATACATAGCTGCTCCATGCTCACCGCCAAAACAATGGCAATGCTCGTGGCTCGCTTTGGGTGTGGCACAGACTCGTTAAATCATGAGGAAACGAGCTAGATCACACTAGTGTCTCCGTGATGTATCGGGGTCAGAGGCGGCAATGGGGAATGGTTTGCTCGGTGTTGCTCCTGTCGGTGTTGCTCGCCGCTCGGCTCCCCCCGTGTTGCCGCTCGCCCCGCCCGCCCCGCGGCTCTCCCTGTGCCGCTGCGAGCTCTCATTTCGGTCGTGCCCCACACACCCCTCATGCTGCGTGCCCGCAGCAGCTCACGCCCCGTCCGCCCCCCGCAACAGCTCGCAGGGGCTGTAGCAGCTCATGCCCCGGCTGCGCCACCAGTAGCTCGCACCTGCCGTCGCTCGCGCCTCGCCCGCTCCCCACGCTGCGCGTCCACAGCAGCTTGACACAGAGCTCGACGCCAGCAGCAACTCGAGCTCGTCGGCATGGACGGGTGTGCTCTGTGCTGCGACGAGATCCAGAGACTCACATGGTGGGTGGGAGAGAGAAGAAGGCAAGATGGGATGGGTGGGTGGTGTTGGAAATATGCCCTAGAGGCAATAATAAAATGGTTATTATTATATTTCTTTGTTCATGATAGTTGTCTATTGTTCATGTTATAATTGTGTTATCCGGAAATCGTAATACATGTGTGAATACATAGACCACAACACGTCCCTAGTGAGCCTCTAGTTAACTAGCTCGTTGATCAAAAGATAGTCATGGTTTCCTGACTATGGACATTGGATGTCATTGATAACGGGATCACATCATTAGGAGAATGATGTGATGGACAAGACCCAATCCTAAGCTTAGCTCAAAGATCGTGTAGTTCGTTTGCTGTAGCTTTTCTGAATGTCAAGTATCATTTCCTTAGACCATGAGATTGTGCAACTCCCGGATACCGTAGGAGTGCCTTGGGTGTGTCAAACGTCACAACGTAACTGGGTGACTATAAAGGTACATTACAGGTATCTCCGAAAGTGTCTGTTGGGTTGGCACGAATCGAGACTGGGATTTGTCACTCCGTACGACGGAGAGGTATCTCTGGGCCCACTCGGTAATGCATCATCATAATGAGCTCAATGTGATCAAGTGGTTGATCACGGGATCATGCATTACGGTACGAGTAAAGTGACTTGCCGGTAACGAGACTGAACAAGGTATTGGGATACTGAAGATCGAGTCTCGGGCAAGTAACATACCGATTGACAAAGGGAATTGTATACGGATTGATTGAATCCTCGACATCGTGGTTCATCCGATGAGATCATCGTGGAGCATGTGGGAGCCAACATGGGTATCCAGATCCCGCTATTGGTTATTGACCGGAGAGTCGTCTCGGTCATGTCTGCATGTCTCCTGAACCCGTAGGGTCTACACACTTAAGGTTCGGTGATGCTAGGGTTGTTAGGAAGACTTGTATGTGATTACCGAATGTTGCTCGGAGTCTCGGATGAGATCCCGGACGTCATGAGGAGTTCCGGAATGGTCCGGAGGTAAAGATTTATATATGAGAAGTTGTCATACGGTCGCCGGAAAGGTTCGGGGGCATATCGGTATTGTACCGGGGCCACCGGAGGGGTTCCGGGGGTCCACCGGGAGGGGCCACCTCTTCCGGAGGGCCTTATGGGCTGTATGGAGAAGGGAACCAGCCCAAGTGGGCTGGGGCGCCACACCCCCCTAGGGCCCATGCGCCTAGGGTTGGGGGAAACCCTAAGGGGGGCGCCCCCTTGCTTGGGGGGCAAGCCCCCCTCCCCTTGGCCGCCGCCCCCCCTCTAGATCTCATCTAGAGGGGGGCGGCCCCCTTCCCCCTTCCCCTATAAATAGACGGGTGAGGGGAGGGCTGCACACAACATCCAAGGAGCAGCCCCTCCCCTCCCCAACACCTCTCCTCCTCCATAAGAGCTTGGCGAAGCCCTGCCGGAGTACTGCAGCTTCATCACCACCACGCCGTCGTGCTGCTGTTGGAGCCCTCTTCCTCAACCTCTCCCTCCTCCTTGCTGGATCAAGGCGTGGGAGACGTCCTCGCTCCGTACGTGTGTTGAACGCGGAGGTGCCGTCCGTTCGGCGCTAGGATCTTTGGTGATTTGGATCACGTCGAGTACGACTCCATCAACCACGTTCTCTTGAACGCTTCCGCTCGTGATCTACAAGGGTATGTAGATGCACTCCTCTCTCCCTCGTTGCTAGATGACTCCATAGATTGATCTTGGTGATGCATAGAAAATTTTAAAATTCTGCTACGTTCCCCAACAGTGGCATCATGAGCTAGGTCTATGCGTAGTTACTATGCACGAGTAGAACACAAAGAAGTTGTGGGCGTCGATATTGTCAATTATCTTGCCGTTACTAGTCTTATCTTGATTCGGCGGCATTGTGGGATGAAGCGGCCCGGACCAACCTTACACGTACGCTTACGTGAGACCGGTTCCACCGACTGACATGCACTAGTTGCATAAGGTGGCTGGCGGGTGTCTGTCTCTCCCACTTTAATCGGATCGGATTCGATGAATAGGGTCCTTATGAAGGGTAAATAGAAATTGGCAATTCACGTTGTGGTTTTGGCGTAGGTAAGAAACGTTCTTGCTAGAATCCTATAGCAACCACGTAAAAACTTGCAACAACAATTAGAGGACGTCTAACTTGTTTTTGCAGCAAGTGTTTTGTGATGTGATATGGCCAAAGGATGTGATGAATGATATATGTGATGTATGAGATGATCATGTTCTTGTAATAGGAATCACGACTTGCATGTCGATGAGTATGACAACCGGCAGGAGCCATAGGAGTTGTCTTTATTTATTTATGACCTGCGTGTCAACATAAACGTCATGTAATTACTTTACTTTATTGCTAAAGCGTTAGCCATAGTAGTAGAAGTAATAGATGACGAGACAACTTCAAGAAGACACGATGATGGAGATCATGATGATGGAGATCATGGTGTCATGCCGGTGACAACGATGATCATGGAGCCCCGAAGATGGAGATCAAAAGGAGCAAATGATAATGGCCATATCATGTCACTATTTGATTGCATGTGATGTTTATCATGTTTTACATCTTATTTGCTTAGAACGACGGTAGCTTAAATAAGATGATCCCTCGTAATAATTTCAAGAAAGTGTTCCCCCTAACTGTGCACCGTTGCGAAGGTTCGTTGTTTCGAAGCACCATGTGATGATCGGGTGTGATAGATTCTAACGTTCGAATACAACGGGTGTAAGCCAGATTTACACACGCAATACACTTAGGTTGACTTGATGAGCCTAGCATGTACAGACATGGCCTCGGAACACAGAAGACCGAAAGGTCGAGCATGAGTCGTATAGAAGATACGATCAACATGAAGATGTTCACCGATGTTGACTAGTCCGTCTCACGTGATGATCGGACACGGCCTAGTTAACTCGGATCATGTTATACTTAGATGACTAGAGGGATGTCTATCTGAGTGGGAGTTCATTGAATAATTTGATTAGATGAACTTAATTATCATGAACTTAGTCTAAATCTTTACAATATGTCTTGTAGATCAAATGGCCCACGTTGTCCTCAACTTCAACGCGTTCCTAGAGAAAACCAAGCTGAAAGACGATGGCAGCAACTATACGGACTGGGTCCGGAACCTGAGGATCATCCTCATAGCTGCCAAGAAAGATTATGTCCTAGAAGCACCGCTAGGTGACGCACCCGTCCCACAGAACCAAGACGTTATGAACGCTTGGCAGACACTTGCTGATGATTACTCCCTCGTTCAGTGCGGCATGCTTTACAGCTTAAAACCGGGGCTCCAAAAGCGTTTTGAGAGACACGGAGCATATGAGATGTTCAAAGAGCTGAAAATGGTTTTTCAAGCTCATGCCCGGGTCGAGAGATATGAAGTCTCCGACAAGTTCTTCAGCTGTAAGATGGAGGAAAATAGTTCTGTCAGTGAGCACATACTCAAAATGTCTGGGTTGCATAACCGCTTGACTCAGCTGGGAGTTAATCTCCCGGATGACGCGGTCATTGACAGAATCCTTCAGTCGCTTCCACTGAGCTACAAGAGCTTTGTGATGAACTTCAATATGCAGGGGATGGAAAAGACCATTCCTAAGGTATATTCAATGCTGAAATCAGCAGAGGTAGAAGTCAAAAAGGAACATCAAGTGTTGATGGTGAATAAAACCACTAAGTTCAAGAAAGGCAAGGGTAAGAAGAACTTCAAGAAGGACGGCAAGGGAGTTGCCGCGCCCGGTAAGCAAGCTGCCGGGAAGAAGCCAAAGAATGGACCCAAGCCCGAGACTGAGTGCTTTTATTGCAAGGAAAGTGGTCACTGGAAGCGGAACTGCCCCAAATACTTAGCGGACAAGAAGGCCGGCATCACGAAAGGTATGTGATATACATGTAATTGATGTGTACCTTACCAGTACTCGTAGTAGCTCCTGGGTATTTGATACCGGTGCGGTTGCTCACATTTGTAACTCAAAGCAGGAGCTGCGGAATAAGCGGAGACTGGCGAAGGACGAGGTGACGATGCGCGTCGGGAATGGTTCCAAGGTCGATGTGATCGCCGTCGGCACACTACCTCTACATTTACCTAAAGGATTAGTTTTAAACCTCAATAATTGTTATTTAGTGCCAGCTTTGAGTATGAACATTGTATCAGGATCTCGTTTAATACGAGATGGCTACTCATTTAAATCCGAGAATAATGGTTGTTCTATTTATATGAGAGATATGTTTTATGGTCATGCTCCGATGGTGAATGGTTTATTCTTAATGAATCTCGAGCGTAATGCTACACATATTCATAGTGTGAATACCAAAAGATGTAATGTTGATAATGATAGTCCCACATACTTGTGGCACTGCCACCTTGGTCACATAGGTGTCAAACGCATGAAGAAGCTCCATGTAGATGGACTTTTAGAGTCTCTTGATTACGAATCATTTGACACATGCGAACCATGCCTCATGGGTAAAATGACCAAGACTCCGTTCTCAGGAACAATGGAGGGAGCAACCAACTTATTGGAAATCATACATACTGATGTGTGCGGTCCAATGAGTGTTGAGGCTCGCGGTGGCTATCGTTATGTTCTCACCCTCACTAATGACTTGAGTAGATATGGGTATGTCTACTTAATGAAACACAAGTCTGAGACCTTTGAAAAGTTCAAGGAATTTCAGAGTGAGGTTGAGAATCAACGTGACAGGAAAATCAAGTTCTTGCGATCAGATCGTGGGGTAGAATACTTGAGTCACGAATTTGGCACACACTTAAGAAAATGTGGAATAGTTTCACAACTCATGCCGCCTGGAACACCTCATTGTAATGGTGTGTCCGAACGTCGTAATCGCACTCTATTAGATATGGTGCGATCTATGATGTCTCTTACCGATTTACCGCTATCATTTTGGGGCTATGCTTTAGAGACTGCTGCATCCACTTTAAATAGGGCTCCATCGAAATCCGTTGAGACGACACCGTATGAATTATGGTTTGGGAGGAAACCTAAGCTATCGTTTCTAAAAGTTTGGGGATACGATGCTTATGTCAAGAAACTTCAACCTGAAAAGCTCGAACCCAAATCGGAAAAATGCGTCTTCATATGATACCCTAAAGAAACTGTTGGGTATACCTTCTACCTCAGATCCGAAGGCAAGATCTTTGTTTCCAAGAATGGGTCCTTTCTAGAGAAAGAGTTTCTCTCGAAAGAAATAAGTGGGAGGAAGGTAGAACTTGATGAAGTATTACCTCTTGAACCGGTAAGTGGCGCAGCTCAAGAAAATGTTCCTGAGGTGCCTACACCGACTAGTGAGGAAGTTGATGATGATGATCATGAAACTTCAGATCAAGTTGCTACTGAACTTCGTAGGTCCACAAGGACACGTTCCGCACCAGAGTGGTACGGCAACCCTGTCTTGGAAATCATGTTGTTAGACAACGGTGAACCTTCGAACTATGAAGAAGCGATGGCGGGCCCGGATTCCGACAAATGGCTGGAAGCCATGAAATCCGAGATAGGATCCATGTATGAAAACGAAGTATGGACTTTGACTGACTTGCCCGTTGATCGGCGAGCCATAGAAAATAAATGGATCTTTAAGAAGAAGACAGACGCGGATGGTAATGTGACCATCTATAAAGCTCGGCTTGTCGCTAAGGGTTATCGACAAGTTCAAGGGGTTGACTACGATGAGACTTTCTCACCCGTAGCGAAGCTGAAGTCCGTCCGAATCATGTTAGCAATTGCCGCATTCTATGATTATGAGATATGGCAAATGGACGTCAAAACGGCATTCCTTAATGGTTTCCTTAAGGAAGAATTGTATATGATGCAGCCGGAAGGTTTTGTCGATCCTAAGAATGCTGACAAGGTGTGCAAGCTCCAACGCTCGATTGGTGCAAGCATCTCGGAGTTGGAACATTCGTTTTGATGAGATGATTAAAGCATTTGGGTTTATGCAGACTTATGGAGAAGCCTGCATTTACAAGAAAGTGAGTGGGAGCTCTGTAGCATTTCTCATATTGTATGTGGATGACATACTGTTGATGGGAAATGATATAGAATTCTTGGAAAGCATAAAGGCCTACTTGAACAAGTGTTTTTCAATGAAGGACCTTGGAGAAGCTGCTTATATATTAGGCATCAAGATCTATAGAGATAGATCGAGACGCCTCATTGGTCTTTCACAGAGTACGTACCTTGACAAGATATTGAAGAAGTTCAAAATGGATCAGTCAAAGAAGGGGTTCTTGCCTGTATTGCAAGGTACGAGATTGAGCACGGCTCAATGCCCGACCACGGCAGAAGATAGAGAAAAGATGAGTGTCGTCCCCTATGCCTCGGCCATAGGGTCTATCATGTATGCTATGCTGTGTACCAGACCTGATGTAAACCTTGCCGTAAGTTTGGTAGGAAGGTACCAAAGTAATCCCGGCATGGAACACTGGACAACGGTCAAGAATATCCTGAAGTACCTGAAAAGGACCAAGGAAATGTTTCTCGTTTATGGAGGTGACGAAGAGCTCGTCGTAAAGGGTTACGTCGATGCTAGCTTCGACACAGATCTGGATGACTCTAAGTCACAAACCGGATACGTGTATGTTTTGAATGGTGGGGCAGTAAGCTGGTGCAGTTGCAAGCAAAGCGTTGTGGCGGGATCTACATGTGAAGCGGAGTACATGGCAGCCTCGGAGGCAGCACAAGAAGCAGTCTGGGTGAAGGAGTTCATTACCGACCTAGGAGTCATACCCAATGCGTCGGGCCCGATGACTCTCTTCTGTGACAACACTGGAGCTATTGCCCTTGCCAAGGAGCCCAGGTTTCACAGGAAGACCAGGCATATCAAGCGTCGCTTCAACTCCATTCGTGAAAGTGTTCAAAATGGAGACATAGAGATTTGTAAAGTACATACGGACCTGAATGTAGCAGATCCGTTGACTAAACCTCTCCCTAGAGCAAAACATGATCAACACCAGAACTGCATGGGTGTTCGATTCATCACAATGTAACTAGAATATTGACTCTAGTGCAAGTGGGAGACTGTTGGAAATATGCCCTAGAGGCAATAATAAAATGGTTATTATTATATTTCTTTGTTCATGATAATTGTCTATTGTTCATGCTATAATTGTGTTATCCGGAAATCGTAATACATGTGTGAATACATAGACCACAACACGTCCCTAGTGAGCCTCTAGTTGACTAGCTCGTTGATCAAAAGATAGTCATGGTTTCCTGACTATGGACATTGGATGTCATTGATAACGGGATCACATCATTAGGAGAATGATGTGATGGACAAGACCCAATCCTAAGCTTAGCTCAAAGATCGTGTAGTTCGTTTGCTGTAGCTTTTCTGAATGTCAAGTATCATTTCCTTAGACCATGAGATTGTGCAACTCCCGGATACCGTAGGAGTGCCTTGGGTGTGCCAAACGTCACAACGTAACTGGGTGACTATAAAGGTACATTACAGGTATCTCCGAAAGTGTCTGTTGGGTTGGCACGAATCGAGACTGGGATTTGTCACTCCGTATGACGGAGAGGTATCTCTGGGCCCACTCGGTAATGCATCATCATAATGAGCTCAATGTGATCAAGTGGTTGATCACGGGATCATGCATTACGGTACGAGTAAAGTGACTTGCCGGTAACGAGACTGAACAAGGTATTGGGATACCGACGATCGAGTCTCGGGCAAGTAACGTACCGATTGACAAAGGGAATTGTATACGGATTGATTGAATCCTCGACATCGTGGTTCATCCGATGAGATCATCGTGGAGCATCTGGGAGCCAACATGGGTATCCCGATCCCACTGTTGGTTATTGACCGGAGAGTCGTCTCGGTCATGTCTGCATGTCTCCCGAACCCGTAGGGTCTACACACTTAAGGTTCGGTGACGCTAGGGTTGTTAGGAAGACTTGTATGTGATTACCGAATGTTGTTCGGAGTCCCGGATGAGATCCCGGACGTCACGAGGAGTTCCGGAATGGTCCGGAGGTAAAGATTTATATATGGGAAGTTGTCATACGGTCGCCGGAAAGGTTCGGGGGCATATCGGTATTGTACCGGGGCCACCGGAGGGGTTCCGGGGGTCCACCGGGAGGGGCCACCTCTTCCGGAGGGCCTTATGGGCTGTATGGAGAAGGGAACCAGCCCAAGTGGGCTGGGGCGCCACACCCCCCTAGGGCCCATGCGCCTAGGGTTGGGGGAAACCCTAAGGGGGGCGCCCCCTTGCTTGGGGGGCAAGCCCCCCTCCCCTTGGCCGCCGCCCCCCCTCTAGATCTCATCTAGAGGGGGCCGGCCCCCTTCCCCCTTCCCCTATAAATAGAGGGGTGAGGGGAGGGCTGCACACAACATCCAAGGCGCAGCCCCTCCCCTCCCCAACACCTCTCCTCCTCCATAAGAGCTTGGCGAAGCCCTGCCGGAGTACTGCAGCTTCATCACCACCACGCCGTCGTGCTGCTGTTGGAGCCCTCTTCCTCAACCTCTCCCTCCTCCTTGCTGGATCAAGGCGCGAGAGACGTCCTCGCTTCGTACGTGTGTTGAACGCGGAGGTGCCGTCCGTTCGGCGCTAGGATCTTCGGTGATTTGGATCACGTCGAGTACGAATCCATCAACCCCGTTCTCTTGAACGCTTCCGCTCGTGATCTACAAGGGTATGTAGATGCACTCCTCTCTCCCTCGTTGCTAGATGACTCCATAGATTGATCTTGGTGATGTGTAGAAAATTTTGAAATTCTGCTACGTTCCCCAACAGGTGGATGGCAGGTGGGGTAGCGCGGGCATGCAGCGGACAGTGGAGGACAAGAGGGAGGCAGAAAACATCCGCTTTGTGTCCGCTTTGGACCCAAATCAGTCCCAAATTTGAGTTGGAAATGGGTCCGCGCGGACATAAAGCGGACGCAAAATGAAAATGGGTCTGTGCGTTGGACCATTGTTTTGTCCGCGCCGACCCAAACGAACAACGGCGAACGAAATGGGTCGCTCCATTGAAGTTACTCTAAGTAACCAATCAACCTTTAGCCAGCCACCGGTTGCTACCTGATTGGATCGCCGTCCATCCCACCGAAGTGCACACATCTGATGATAAAAATGTGATCGCCATCAACACGTCCATCTCCCTCCAAGCGTTGGGTTGGGTCCCTTCAAGATCTATGGCGATCCAGTATGAGTCGAAGAATGTCCATCGGTACTCGGCTGTGAAACGCGTGAGCCTTGAATAACGAGAGAATTGATTATAACCCCCCCCCCAGCTCGTGTGCCTTGGATCTTAAGCCCCTTTCTTCGTCTCCCTTCCTTCTAAGCCCCCCAGTTCGGTCTTGTTGTTGCTAATTCCCCCCTTTGACATCCTTAACATATTTGTCAATATATAACCAACCAAAGGGCATCTGATTAGACAAAACTGCTCTTCAGTTTCTACCCAGCCCCAGATCGACGCAGACCTCAGTTCAGCCGGCCGCCGCCAAGCCTCAGCTCCGCCGGTCAGAGCATCTCCAACAGGCACCGAACGCGTCGCGCGCAAAAAACTGCTTTGCCGCGCGCCGGTCGCCTGGTTTGGCGTGGCGCACAGCGCTGGCTCCAGCAGCCGCGCTAAAAAGTAGCGCACGCGCGCGCCGCTCCAGTAGCGCGCAAAAATGCAGCGCGTGCGACTATCGCACAAACAACATATGCATTCCAAAACATAAGCAAAAAGATCAAACACAAACAAAAAAAATCAAAATAAATAGTTCAATTTCATTATTACAACTCAAACAAATAGTTTATCGTTCAATACAACAAATAGTGCAATAAACACAACAAATAGTTCAACAATACAATATCAAACGCATAAATCATGATGCTCTTTGTCGTCCATTCCATGCCCACCACTCCTCAATTAGATCCTTCTGAAGATCATTATGCGCTGCGGGACGTCGAATGGCATGATAGGAGGCAACAAAATGGGCCACCCTTTCAGCCCTCCGTCGCACTCGCACGGGATGTCCAAGAGCTCATACTGAGAGTAGTCTACATCTTGGCCACGCTCATTCTCGATGATCATGTTATGCATGATCACACAAGCGTGCATGATGTACCAAAGCATTTTCTGATCCCAAAATCTAGCCCGTCCTCTCACAATAGCAAATTGGGCTTGCAAAATCCCAAAAGCTCTCTCCACATCTTTTCTAGCCGCCGCCTGAGCATTGTGGAAATCAAGATTTTTCTTACCTTCTGGCTTTTTCAACGACTTGACAAAGGTTTGCCACTTTGGATAGATGCCATCCGCTAGATAATAGCCATAGTTGTATGTACGGCCATTTGCTACAAACTGCACTGGTGGCAACTCACCATTTGCAATCTTATTCATCAGTGGTGACCGGTTGACAACATTGATGTCGTTCAAAGATCCATGGATCCCAAAGAATGCATGCCAAATCCAAGTCTCTTGATCGGCCACCGCTTCAAGGATTATAGTGGCACCCTTTTTTTGGCCATGGAACTGCCCATGCCATGCCTTTGGACAATTCTTCCAACTCCAATGCAAGCAATCTATTGAGCCAAGCATGCCAGGAAAGCCGCGAGCTTTGTTCATCGCCAATAGCCTTGCGGCGTCTTCAGCATTGGGAGATCTCAAATACTCCTCGCCAAACACTTGCACAATTCCGACTGCGAAACGCTTGACACACATGATGGCTTGGCTCTCATCCATAGCCAAGTGATCATCAACTAGATTAGCCGGTATACCGTATGCCAACATACGCAAAGCGGCTGTCACCTTCTGAAAGGTGCTATGCCCGAGCTCTCCAGTGGCATTCCTCCTTTGCTGAAAAAAGCGGTCATGGCTCGCTAGTTTCTCTGCAATGCGCCTGAACAACTCGGTGCTCATCCTAAACCGGCGACGAAAATACGACTCGGGGTATGTGGGATTCTCCGCAAAATAATGCTTGATCAATCTGTTGTGGGCATCGATCCTATCCCTCCAAATTTTCTTCCGACCCATAACCGAACCATCGTGTTTAGGTTTTTTATTGATATGCATAGCTAGGATCATTGCAAGATCATCCTCCTCTTCCATATCAAATTCTTCTTCGAAAGAATCATACGACGAACTCATCTACAATGTTCAATACTATGATATAAAAACTACAATCAACATGCACGAAATTCATGGCTTTTGAGCAATACATACCTTCTAGGCGTTTTGTCGAACACCTTGCGGGCACCGAGCGGCAGTGAGCGCACGGGCGCTGTTCGTCGGAGGACGGACGCGCGCGAGGGGCGGTGGGACTAGAGGGGGGGTCGGGGAAGCCGCCGCGGGGCGGGGATAGGCCGGGGAAGTGCCGGAACGGTCGCCGGGTGGCGCGGTCGGCGGCTGCGGCGCGGCTGGATGGGGGATGGGAGTTGCGAGCGAGCGCGTGGGAGCGGGCGCAGCAAATAAGCGGCGCGCGATTGAGTTTCGGCCCGCACGCTGAACTACATATGCCGCGCGCGCTGTTTTTGCGCGTCCGCTGGAGCAACTATACCGGTTGCGCGCACGCTAAAACGGGCAATTTTGCGGCGCGGCGCTAGTTTGGCGCGGCTGTTGGAGATGCTCTCACCACCAATCTCTACTCCAACCGGCTGCCGGGCGCGCTCCTGGCCCCAATCCATGGCCCCGCCCGCCCGCCTCTGGGTCGCCCCTGCGTCTCCTGGTCGTCTGCCGCTATCGAACGAACCGGAGTGAGCACGCGCGCACCTAATTCTACTATCTCCCTTCCTCCTCCGTTTTCCTTGGCACCTAGTCCAGTGTGATGCCGAACATGGCCGAGCAAGCCATCTCTGTCTCGCGACTGATGGGACGAGCAGAAACATAAACGAACAAGCGACTTCTTTGTCTTGCGACTTGAAGAAAACATACGAGGGCGGAGTGGTCATTTCAGAATATAATTAGACTAATATATTGGATTATTAGCTTAATGAAGAGATAACTATGCCAAAGGGGGAAATTAGCAACAACGAAACAGAACTGAGGGGTTAGAAGGAAGGGAGACGAAGAAAGGAGCTTAAGATCCAAGGCACACGAGCTGGG